>NC_041396.2:280460934-280743434 GCF_900747795.2 Erpetoichthys calabaricus | reverse complement strand
GGCATGTCACAAAATGTCATGCTTTTTTTTTTTTACTCCAAATGTTTGTGATGTGGCATCTGTTAGAATGACAAAGGCAATGCATTTTATTATTACATGCATTACAAAATACAATCCAATAGATGGTGCACTGCACATTAACACTGAGGTCTATGTTGATTACTTAGATGAGTAAAACAGCTAAAAATAATCATAATAATAGGTAACTAGGTAAAGGCTCCCTGCAACCCCAAACTGAACAAGAAGGCTGGAAAATGGATGACTTAAACAAATTATTATTAATAATAGTAATAATAATAATAATTAATGATAATAATAAAGCTCTGGCCTCCTGTGACTATAAACTGTACATGCAGGAGAGATGTTGCTATAAAAATAATAACAAAGTTAATAATAATCGCAATAACAATAATAAGATTCCTACAAGTTCTTGGGTGCTGACAAAATCAGTGGTATTCAGCATACTGAGATGAAGGAGAAAATAGCAAAGGTCCAGTATGGACAACTTCTAATGGACCTCAAGTCTAACCTGAACTCAATAAACAAGATCTCAGCCATTAACAGTCTGGCACTTCCAACCCTCATGTATAGCTTTGAGATTACCAAGACCAGGAAGCTCTTGACCATGCACGGTCTTCACCATCTACAGTCCAGATGTTGAGTGACTCTATATTAAGAGAAGGGACACTGCACTCATCGAATCCATGTCTGCGTACAACAGTGTGCCATCATTGGCTTGAGTGACTACACTATATCGAGAGATACGTTTACCAAGTTTGTGAAGATCCTTGATGCAGGCAGATCTACAAATACTCCCTCATAGCAGGGCAAAGGAACTCAAGAGCAAGTACTGGCCAGCATAGCCTGTCATCCAATCTATGGCAAAGTTGGAACTCAAGATCAGCACTGAAGCTGAAAAGTTCCAAATGCTTAGGAAAAAGCCACTGCATCACCAGTTCTGCTATAACCTTCAGAGACCATTCATGGACAAAAGTGCAAGTGTAGCATGGTTGAACAGCCCCATGCCCAAGGGAGAGACTGAACACCTAACCATCACAGATTACAGGGTCAAGAACTCAAAACTAATAGGAAAACAAGCAATGAGGATGAGGAGATGATCTGCCGTAAACTGGCACATTATGGTTGCCAGCTATCTGCACTGGTCAACCCTTGGTGAGCTAATGTCTATAAAATGGCACCTACACACACCTGACCCTGTGACTTCAACATCGGAGACACTACAATCACGTAGCTAACTGCCCTGATGTGGTGGTCCATTGCAGAAAGGAGAAGCAATACCTGCTGATCGATGTAGTGGTCTCAGGTGATAACATCTTCCTGAAAGGAGCAAAAAAGAAGAGCAAATGTAAAGATCTGAAGATCAAGATGAGGAGGACGTGAGGCCCAGAGACGAGAACTGTGCATGTGCCTGTGGTGATCAGTGCTCTTGGCACCATCAGGAAAGGATTTGTCCTGGAAACAAACTGACAAACCCTCAAGAAAGCAAAAAACCATCATAACAACAAAGCTCAGGCCTCCTTTGATTATAAACTGTGCAAGCAGGAGAGATGTTGCTGGATGAATAACTAAAAAATAGAAATAAGATGACAACAGGTCAGCATTTAGGTGCAGTGGTTAGCCCTGCTGTCTCACAGTTGCACGGCCTTGATTTTACACCTACGGACTTTTCACATTCTCCTTAATCTTCATACGCTCTTTCTTGATGCACCAACCTCCCCCAGAAAGCGTGTAGTTTAGGCAGATTGTCAGTTTTGAATCTGACTTTGCAGCGCCTGCTCTAGGATGACCTTTTATTCGATGTCACCACAATACACTTGGTCTCCCTGAGACTCTGTAATTGGATTAATTGGATTTGATGGAAAATAATGTTAGTAATTTAATTCTTCCTGCTACACTATAGTGGAGTAAGCGGACTCAGATGGTGTATGGAGAAACAGAGAAGAGCACTGGTAACAGCACTGCATGTCTCACGGCCACCGAGTTCAGTTTAATTCAGTCTATTATTGTATAGCACTCTTCAATGAGTGCAGGCACAGACCACTCTGACAAATTCACGGGCAGATATACAAATGCAAACCGACAAGAACATACAAAGATTTGTTTAAACAGACAGGAAACAAAGCGGTTCACAACTGACTAACATACTGTAAATGGAGCCCAGCCCTTTCTCCCCATTAATTCATTCTTGAATTATAGCCAGTTGGCTTCAGAGAACAGCAAAACCAAAACTCCAGTAAGCCGCATCCCTGAAGAAAATCCATAATCAGTTTTATCAGACAGACACAGTCTGGGGACTTTGAACAACTGGCCACCCACCCCTCCTGGGTTCAATTCTGAACTGGGCTACTGATTGTGCAGATGGCTTATTCTCTCTGGGTACGCATGATTTACTCCTGCAGTCCAAAGACATGCAGGTGATTGGAAAAATTTTGACAAAACAGGCAATTGAAGCAAATTCACCTGATATTTACAAAATAGCAATCAAGTCGACTTGAAGATCCCTGAAGTCCTGCTCTCCACCATACTAGCTAATTCTTACCCCATGTGGCATTTTAAAATTGATGTGAAATCTAATCGTAACAAGTTTCCACCTCTGTCTCCATGTTCTTGAAGAACTAATTTTAGACAGTTGGGGTCCACTCTACTAATTCATTTCGTAATTTTGAACACTCCAATCAGGTCACTCCTTAATCTCTGTTTGCTCCAAATGACAGTGCATCTGCCTGGGAGGTTTGCCAACGAGGATCCTGGACTGTTTTGCCATGTGGTGGGTGCAGCAATGTGCTGTAGCAGTGCATGCTCCCCAACCTCACCTGACCTGACCTGCTCCAAATAAATCCTTCAGATTCTTCTTATAGCTGCTACCTCTCAGTCCTGAATCAGCTTTGTTTTACTCCATATGGACTTTTTGTAGTGCAGCTACAGACATGGACAATTTTGTTGGTCACCTTACAGCTCATTGAAAAAGTGCTGCATGCCTCCTGAAATGCGACTAAATAAGAAGCATTTACCCCGTGTGTACCAGCATGCCTTTGACACGTCATCGAGTAAAGCAAAGCAAAGCCAAGTGTGAAAAGAGATCAAGTGTTTCTTATTCTACAAAGATGTTCTAAAATGGCCTGGACATGTTTATTGGTACCCCTATAAAAGATCCTAAATAATTGGAATCAAGTGATTTTTCAAACAAGCTGTTTTCTTGAATTCGTATCATCACACGTCTCCAATCATGCAGTCAGTCATTCAGACTGTTTAAACAGAGAAAAGCCATCACTCTGCTGTTGTTTGGTGTTATTGTGTGTCTAACACTGAACATGGACCAAAGAGAGCAAAGGAGAGAGTTGTCTGAGGAGATCAGAAAGAATATTATAGACAAGTATGTTAAAGTCAAAGGTTAGAAGACCATCTTCAAGCAGCTTGATTTTCTTGTGACAGCAATTGCAAATATTAAGAAGTTAAAGGTCCATGGGACTGTAGCCAACTTCCCCGGATGCGGTCACAAGAGAAAAATTGACCCCATAATGAGGAGAAGAGTAGTGCGAATACAAAAAAAAGAACACCACACCTATTGTGAAACATTGAAGGAGCTCAGTTATATTTTGGGGCTGCTTCACTGCATCTGGCATGGAGTGCCTTGAGTCTGTGCAGGGAGTAATGAAATCTCAAGACTATCAAGACATTCTGGAGTGAACCATACTGCTCAGTGTCAGAAATCTCAGTCTCAGTCAAAGGTCATATGTCCTCCAACAGGATAAGGAGGCAAAACACACAGCTAAAAACACCCAAATAATAGCTAAGAACAAAACATTGGATTATTCTGAAGTGGCCGTCTATGAGCCATGATTTGAATCCCACCCAACATCTATGGAAAGAACTGAAATATCCCACATGGAGAAGGCCCACTACAAACTTGACCCAGTTTGCACAGGAAGAGTGGGCCAAAAGACCTGTAGACAAGGTGTAGAAGTCTCGCTGAGAGCTCCAGGAATCACTTGTGTATTGTGATTGCCTCTAAAGGTTGTGCAACAAAGGTTTAGGGCTCCATTATTTTTGTCCATGCCATTGTAATTTGTGCTACTATTTGAAATATTCTATTGAATCCAAACTCTAAACCAAAGTCTGATTTTTGCTAAATATGGAATAAACAATGATAGGTGCCAATCACTTTTGTTAGTTTCAGGTTATTTCAGAGACAACTGTAGGGTCATTTGTTTTCCTGGAGGGATACCAACAAATTTGTCCATGTCTGTATCTCTTTTTATGTAGACCAAAAATGCTCACAGCACTCCTGGCGAGGCCTTACTAGTGTGTTATAATGCTTAAGACTTTTACTCCATACATCATGAGTACTATATAACCTAACATTTGGGTCTAGTAAGATCAACTCCTGTACTTTCTGTTTTCATTTTTTCATTCCACTGCATTAGGTTAACACAGACTTCATATTCTGATTTTGATTTGAAATTGTAATTATCTATCTATCTATCTATCTATCTATCTATCTATCTATCTATCTATCTATCTATCTATCTATCTATCTATCTATCTATCTATCTATCTATCTATCTGTATGTAATCAGCCCTGGACTGGATGGTCCATCAGAATACAGTATATTTCAAAATGGCATAAGATAACAATTTCAAAAATACTCATATACTCCAACTCAGCGTCTCAGAGAGTTGAAACAACAGCAAAGCAGGTACAATCTCAGACTGATGAATGACCATCACATTATTATTTTTTAATATTCTGAATTATATAATAGTTTCCCCTTCGGTCTCATGCTGAAGATTTAGTACTTTAGTCTAGCATACCCTGATTAGAGCTGCTGACTAGCTGTGTATATTGCATCTCTGTTTTAGTCCTTTGTACAAAACTACAAGCATTACTTTAATTATGAAGCTGCTCTCCTAGATTGCAGGGTTTGCTGCTGTTTGAGAGGGCCGACTAATGACACACACACACACACACACACACACACACACACACACACACACACACACACACCCCCAAAGCCCTCAGGAACAAAAGCCTTGCTCTAACACTGAGCATAACATAGCATACTCAAAATTTATAATCTTCCCCATCTATTTCAGGGGCTCAAAAAGCATCGGACATAATATAATATGGACTCATATGGGCCAGTGTATATTTCAGCAGCCCTGGGTTCAATTTTAGATGGCACCCATAGACATATTTACACAGGTCCAATTGAAATTGCCAGTTAATCAAAAATTGACATTTTTGGAATTCAAGAATTACAATATACCAGAATAACTAGGGGAAAAAAAAAAACAAAACACACGTAAACTCAGGTGAAGAACATCATATGGCAATTGACCGAGTGTGAGGTTCAAAGCTGAATCTGTGAGACCACAGTGTTGACCACTGCCCTGCCATGGAAAACAGGCAAAAACAAAAACAGAAATATCTTAAACTGCTTGAATGGTTAGGAATAAATCCAACATGCAGCAGTTAATAAAACGCATCCATCTCCTCCAATCAACTTTGCCAGCAGCTTGATGTGAGTGATTTGGATTTGAATCTTCTGGCACAATCTGATGGGTGCTACTCTTTGCTTCTTCCTTGTCCCACATGCTGGGAACAGAAGAAAACTAACCGTTTTTGATGGGGACTGAAAGCAGCAAAAAAGAGAAGAAAAGAAAAGAAAAGTCCCCCCTGTTGGTTTTTCTAACCTTCACGTGCTGTCAGATCGTGAGTCATCCTATTGTGTTTGCGCTTTCTATTGTTCAGGTTTGCGTTTTACCTTTGATCCTGTTGTCTAGGCTCTGACAACAAAATGATAAGGGTGGGGATGAAATCCTGTTTTTTTTAAGCCGAGAATAAATAGACTGTAAGGGTTGTTACTGTGGTAAACATGTCAGGTAGCAATCATGGGAAAAAAAATGGAGTCACCAAACAAAAGTATGCAGGCCAAGGCCTCAGAGTCAAGGGTGCCTGGCAGAATATCAGCTTCAGTTGTATAATTACCTATCCACAAAGATAAGTGTCATCACAACACTCTTTTGCTTTACAAACTAATCACACTACTGGTTTCTAAAATGATGTCTAATGTGTTTGTTTTTCCCACATTCTGCATTTTAAAAATGCTTTTAAATATGTTAAAAACAATTGTGTATCACAGAAAAAAAAATAGTTCATCCACCATTTATAACATGCATCATCCAATTCAGCAGGCCAATATCTCTACCTATAGGTTTATGTGCAAGGCAGGGGCCCACCCTGGCCGAGACTCCCATCTATCACAGGACTCACTCACCTACAGTCAAGAATTAAGAAAAAAGACTTTGGGAGAACATGAAAAACCAACATAGACAACGACCAGGCAGCGATGTGCATGGAGCCTTCCAAAGCAGCAAGTTAGTGGCACTGAGTGCTGTCTCTGAAGCCATTTTTTCAATGTTTTTTCTTTTTCATGTCATAACAAAAAATAACAGCTTCCATCTTCTGTATCTGTACTGGCCAGTTCGTGGAGCCCATTATAAAAGTTGGCTGATGCTTTACAAGATGAGTATCCATTACATTTGCTTGCTGGACAGTTAAACCAGGCAAGCTAATGACTTACTCAGGGTCAAACAGACAGCTGGAACACTTTAAGGAACAAAGACTTAGCCACTAAACCACACTCCTGCCTAGACAATCCTTCATTGTTGTTCTCTTTGAATTTTCAGTCAAATAGCCTTTATATACTGTATACCAGTAACGGCAGACAACACGATAACGATCAGTGAATACACTTGACTTGAGCATTCATCGCTTTCATCCTCTTTCTCTGTACATTTAGCATTCATTTGCTCAGAGGTTGATGCGCTTACTACTTCCTGAGCAGCTCTTCTTTTCTCCACCCTAGGGGTCCGCTTCTTCTCTTCTTTCGTCGGCATCTTATTGTGTTAAACTGATTAAGTGAGTTTGTATTGCAAGTACTTAGTACGTTTTCATTAGTTTTTCACTTAAGCTGGCACTTAAGTCTTCAATCTGTCTTAAGAATGATTTAAGATCTGAAAAGTTAGGGGAAGTGACGGCGAAGGTGGTGGGGAATGAGAACGGCACCCGTGCACATTCGCCGCACAGCCGCCCTGCTGTCCACTGCTGAGAGTCGATTCTACAATAAAATAAAATAAAAATAAAAAGAGGAATAACCTCGGAGGTCAATTATCACCCCAAAAGTGGATAGTAGACGTCATGTAGTATATATGGACCAAATTTCAGGTCAATGGGTCAAACGGTTTGCGAGCTATAGATGATTTAAAATCCTGGACAGACAAACAGACAGCCACGGTAGTGTATTATATAAGAAGACTAGCCATCCCCCTCAGCTCCGTCCACATAGTAGTGAAACAGGAGAGCGAGGAGGACCCTGCCCGGCTCCCCACTCCTGACATCATACTTCCCCGTCCTCTCGGCCCGCAGCCTCTATCTCAGATTAACGTGAATATATCGGTCCGGCAAGCAAACTATGATTCTTAGCACGATGAGAGAAGTTGCAAAATCAACCAGAATGTTCAAGCAAATTCTAGTAAAAAGCCTGATCTAAATCCATTAAATAGTTCTCTCGTTCGCTAGCTAAGTGGAGGTAAGGTACTCTCCGAGGCTGGCGCGTGAGTGAGGAGGGCACCGCCCCTCTCCCCTCGGCCCGCTGTGTCTCTCTTGGATTCACATAAATAAGTCGGTACTGCAAGCGAAGTATGATGCGCAGCTAATGAAAGAAGTCGCAAAATGAACCAGAATGTTCAAGTAAATTATAGAAAAAAACCCGATCTAAATCCGTTTGGGAGTTCTGTGGTGTAGCAGGTCCACAGCTCATGTCAAAAAGCCACTTTTTAAAAATAATTAATCTCCGCATTCACGGCTTAGCGAGGGAGCGTTTGGTGTGTGGCTGAGCGGTTCCCGGGGAATTCGTGATGAAAGGTGAAGTGCACAGGTGAGGAGTCGTCCGTATCCGTAATTGTTCCCAGGAACTGCTGATTGCCACAGATGATCCACGTCCCTGTAATAAATAGAAGCACAAGTCGGCTAGGGGAGAAAGAAAGGAAAAGAAAAAGAAAGAAGTGAATGGAGGTTAAGAGAAGAGAAGAAGGTGGCAGGAAGCAGGCAGAAGAAAGCTGGTGCTGAGAGAGCGAGCAAGCGCAAGCTCACAGGCAGCTGAGAAGTGAGCCCTAGAGGGGTGTTTGGCCGACACCTAGGGCAGTTGGTAGTGGTCGCTACCTCTGAGCAATGTGAGGAGCGGGAGTGACCAGAAGAAGGATGGCTCGCCGCGGAAGACACCGGGAGTCGGGAGGCTTGGGAGGTGGATTCCCCAGCATGAGCATCCTGGCATTTGGGGGAAGCCAAGTCTCGGTCTGGGGAGAGCAGAACCGAAGCCAGGGATCGGGAAGCCTCCAGACCAGCAGGCAGATGAAGGTCAGCTGCATGTAGGGTGATTCCCCTGGTGCATAGCCTGGACGGGAGAAGCAGGGGAGTCACCAGAAGAAAGGCACTGGGCTTTATTTTTAAAAGGGACAGCTTCCAGCCATTGTTTTTGACCTCGTTGTTTTTAAAGATTTTTTCTATTGGATTGTAACCTCCACCTTTCACTTGTTTTAATGGATTATTTATTTAATGACGGATTTGTGAGGCACTGCACTATTTATTTGGACACTGTTTTTTGTTTGTTTGTTGATTTTAAATAAAAGCACTTGGCACTTTTGCACCATCCCCTTGCTCCATTTGTTGTGCTTCACTGCCTAGCTCATCGGTGCCGTTACCAATAGTGTCGGGTTCAGAGCTCTCAGAAGGAAGATGGGAGCACGGAGTGGAATCCGCATCGTCACAAGTTCTGTCGTGAAAAGCGGCCAGACATACAGACAGACAGAGAGACAGACAGACTTCGGATTTTATATATATATAGAGAGAGAGTGCCATTTACTGACAAACACACTTTAATTTATATATTAAATATTATACAGTATATATTAGTATACAGTATATATTATTAATATATATTAGTACAATTTATTTATACTACTGTGAAGAAGTATTTGTCTCTATGAGATCTTCTCTATTATTTCAAAATTTTAACATTGAATGTTTTCTGGTCTTCGTGGGTGAATACAGTAGATAACACTTTTTTTTTTCCTTCTGTAAAAAGTTACCCAGCATCCCTGGCACTGTGTGACAATATAATTGTGCCCTAACACTTAATAGCTGGTCATGCCTGCAATGACAGGAAACAAATGATGCAACAATCTGAAGATCCCTGGCATTGCCCAGGTATGTTTGTGTAGTGGGTTAAGGTAAGAAAGCAAACAATGGTGAGTTTTTTATGTATTGGCCATTTTTCAATTGCTGGCTGTCCCATCAATCATCTACACTACCCCTTCTATCAGTTTGTCTGCTCTGATGAGTTGAGAATTTGTTCTTTTTCTGTCTGATTGATATCCATAACTTCTTGGCTGTATGGGGCCAGGAACACTACTTCTTTGTCTTTTCTGGTTTACTGCTGTGTCACAAATAAATGTTTAATCACACATTAATAAAGCGGATGGCTTGTTGAAAACTTGAATCAATGATTTGGCCTGTAAGCTGGGCAAAATTGGAGGTTGTGATGCTGTTCCCTCTACAGAACGCCTATTCATAATGAATGTTCTGACACTCTCTTCGTAAAGCTGGGTTAACTGTAAAATGTCATGAACCTCCACTCAGCTGTTTTGGAGTGATGCGTGGGTTTTGTGATAGTGGCTTCCCCATTACGATTCCCCAATGAAATTCTTGAAACAGCAGGAAGCCTATATTGTTTCAAATTTCATGAACAATAATTTAGTGGAAAGCAGACTGTAGGATTTTGATGGTTAATAATCAATAAGATGTCCACCGAGGAACGCCATTATAATGTGGGATTTCTAAAAGAAATTTTAACTTGGTTGATTTGTCAATACTGGTAATTAAATCAATAATTTGGCAAGGCTCCTACTTAATTTACCTTATGTTGCACTCGTGTGCTTGGGGAGCAACCTAAAGGCTTAGGTGAGTGTAATTTACCGCCATGTCACGAGGAGACACTGCCTAATAACATTCTCTCTTCTCCTTTCCCCTCTGCAGATTAGAAGACTGACACCTCTACCACTCTGACGTCACTTGTGGGGCAGACCACCTGGACCCGCCTCTCCTCCCAGAATTCCATATAAGAAGAAACACCACCATCTTGGACAGTCCATCTGAGAGTTAATGAAGTTGCTTTACCATGCGTTTTATTTTACACTTTTTGCATTTGCCCTCGGTTGCCCCAGACCCTTTATCGTGTACCTTTTGTTTTATTACCTTTACTTTTCTCTGTTGTCAGAGGTGGGTCTCCAGCCTTTAGACTCATATCAAGGTAACTTTGAGTATACCCAAAGAAGAAAGAGTGGTGATCAGAGGGGATCTTAATGGGCATGTTGGCGAAGGGAACAGCGGTGATGAGAAGGTGATGACAGACACTTTTTAAAAGTTCACAAACTTTTCTTAGCTCATTTAGCGGCTAATCTGTTTTGACAGTGAAAAATGTATCTTACAAAAGGAGATTAAGGAAAACCAGTGGCACACCTAACAATAAAAACCTCCATCATTGTCCCTAAACTTACTTCTCACCCAGCCCATGGGAATCCTGTCTTTCCCTAAACCTAACCTAACAAATCATCAAGGAATGCAATTCATTCTATTGCTACACGTTTTAAAATAAATTCTAGTAGATGGTGTACTGCAAACATTAAGTCAAAGGTCTACATTGAGTTTTTTTTTTGTTTGCTTATTTCACCTTATACAATTTCTTGTATTAGGAATTTATTAGTTTTTGCATACCCCTTGGGGTCAGAGCGCAGGGTCAGCCATTGTACAACACCCCTGGAACAATTACAGATTAAGGGTCTTGCTCAAGGGCCCAGCAGAGTAGGATCTCTTTTGGCAGTGACGGGGATTCAAACCGGCAACCTTCAGGATACCAGCGCAGATCCTTAGCCTCAGAGCCACCACGCCACCCTGTAATCTATAATAATAAAAGGCAAAGCCCTCACTGACTGACTCACTCACTCACTGACTGACTCACTCATCACTAATTCTCCAACTTCCCGTGTAGGTGGAAGGCTGAAATTTGGCAGGCTCATTCCTTACAGCTTACTTACAAAAGTTAGGCAGGTTTCATTTCGAAATTCAAAGCGTAATGGTCATAACTGGAACATATTTTTTGTCCATACACTGTAATGGAGGAGGCGGAGTCAGGTATCGCGTCATCACGCCTCCTACATAATCACGTGAACTAAAAACAAGGAAGACATTTACAGCACGAGTCACACGCGGGAACGAAGGTAAATGACGTTAATTTTTGACTGTCTTTTAATACTGTGTAAGCATACATATTAACACATGTGCAATTAAACGTGTGCATTTACGGGGTGATTTCTCAGGCTTAAAAGCTCGCCTTTTACTAAAAAGGTAAATGCAAAACTATTTTCAATCAGTTTATTGAAACGCTCCCGTTAAGGATTGCAATAACATATTCGCGAGATAAAAGAACGAAGTAGGGGGAAATGGAGGAACAGCCGCAAACAGCGAAGAGCAAAAAATTAATTAAACAATTGAGAACGGAGCGAGTTAAGCATACAAGCATGTTCATAAGGGAAACAAAGCACGGTGTAAAACGTAAGTTTAAATTAAGTTTATAGAAACGCTCCCGCTGCGGATTGCAATAACATATTCGCGAGATAAAAGTTTAATGAGAAGACACGAGGTATAAACGAACCACACGCCGTGGTGCAACGTTAGGAGCAACAGTTTCAACCATTCTATGATCTGCTTCTCGCAACTGAAAGACGGCACATGGCAGATGTTAGCCGACTTGCTGACCGCAACGTTAGGGGCTTCAACTATGGCGCTGACGCCACATCTCAGTGCCAACACTTTGCAGACTGTACTTAAAAGACACGCCCTCCTCACTGGACAGTTAAAAACACCAATCAAACTAACGATGACATCAACTATTACCCAATCAAAAGTAGGAAAGGAGGCATCTTCATAAAATGCGTGTGGGATGATTTGCATGAGACGCTGCTTTAAAAAAAAAATGATAAAAAAAATACGGGATAAATCCCGTCCAGTATTGATTCAAAACGGGACGCGCAATTTCATTCTCAAACGCGGCACGATTCCGTAATTTAAAGGACGGGTGGCAACCCTACAGTGCCAGGTAACCACCCATACAATCAGATTGTGATTCAGACTAGGAATGCAATGAATGTAATTACCCCGATCTACATACAAGGTGAAAGTCTTGCAACATTCAAAGATGATGGTTTGGGATAAGTACACCATACAACATAAAAGAGCTTATGAAGCCTTGAACCGAAAAAAGCAAGATCTCAGAGATCGTAAAAAAAAAAATAGGAGGTAATGTCGTTTTACTCGCTGTAGATTTTAGTCAAACATTACCAGTTATTCCACGAGGGAGACCAGCAGATGAACTCAACGCGTGTTTAAAATCCATGCTTCTCCCACGCTCGGTTATATGTCACGTGTTCTCGGGTAGGTGCACCAAAAAATGTATACATTTAAGCATGTAATGGGCAAACAAAAAATGAGGTATACCCGAAGGCACTGCAGTAGTACTTAATGTAACTTTACTTCTTAAATGTTAATGTTTTACTGTTTAATAATTTATACGCTTCTTATATGTTGTTCAAATTCTTTTATCAAAATACCACTGACAGCGCAATGCACGATAACATGGAGTGAATACACCATACGCATCCGCCCACGGCTGCCCTGCTGTGCGCAGATAGGAGTTGATTCTACAATAAAATAAAATAAAGATAAAAAGAGTAAAACAATCATCACCCATAAAGCGTGTGTGTGTGTATATATGTGTATATATATATGTTGATATGTGGATGTGTATATATATATATATATATATATATATATATATATATATATATATATGTAGATATGTATATATATGTGTATATGTATATGTATATATATGTTTATATGTGTGTGTGTGTATTTTATATATATAAAACACAGCAACACTCATAACAATGACAACACAATTACATTGACAATCATGTTACGTTATTTTTAAAATGTTTCCTTTTTTTTTCATTACCTCTTTAACACACTACTTCTCCGCTGCGAAGCGCGGGTATTTTGCTAGTAATATATAATACGATAGCATTTGCTAGATTACAATATGTAAGAATTTTTCAGTATGCATTGATTTATTTTTTTAAATACAACTCAAGGGGTTTTCTTTCTTTACTCACTAACATCCTTAAACATTCTAGGATAAATATGGCGTGCTCTTAGTGGTTTGTTTGATTTTAGCCTTTTAAATCTATGTAGTACTTCTCTCTCTCTCTCTATCTATATATATATATATATTCACGGCATTCGTAGTCTGTGTCACAATCTGATTGTATGGGTGGTTACCTACCAGGTAACGCTTGTGGTTGGCCAGCAATCTGCTAACATCCGCCACGGTGCCCTCAGTTTGTGAGGAGCAGATCATAGAATGGTTGAAATAGTTTACTGTCAAATAAATGCAAAGAGCACACGACACGTGTTTCGCCCTCATTCTGGGCTCATCAGGTGTACACACTCCACTGCACTCCCTCTATATATATATATAAATTGTAGCAGTAGAGGCCGCTATTGACCTCTTGAACCTTCAGGTACTTCGCCAAACACCAGGTAAAAGTGCTATACTTATTTATTTTATAATAATACTGTGCATCAAGTACCCTCCACTCCACACTACTCATACAATACTCAATAATAATACAACTCTTACTCCCAATCCTCCTCTCCCAGACACTTAGCCACCCTTCCTCCCAGCTCAGCTCAGTGTTCTGGTCTCTCTCAGTCCTTTATATAGTCCGTGACCCGGAAGTGTTTCTTTCTCTCTGTCCATGTGACCGTGAACACTTCCGAGTCAGATTAAAGCTCCTTTTCTTCAACCCGGAAGCACGTCATTTCTACTGTTCATGTTACCAGGACGTACTTCCAGGTTATAGGGCACGTAGCACTCCCCAAGCCTCCTTAAAGTGGCTCCTGGTGGTTCCCATGGTATCCAGCAGGGCTGTTTATAAAAACTACAAGGTCCATAAAGCCCCGCTGGAATTTGGGGAACCTCCATGCTGCTGGGAGGGCTCCATCTGGCAGCCTGGAGGTGTGGGCGGAATATTTGGCCGGCCATCCATCACAATATATATATATATATATACCATATATACTCGCTGTATAAGTCGGGTCTTGAAACCTGAAAAATCAATCATAAATCGATCGACTTATACGCCCATTCAAAAATGCAACAATTATTATTTTTTTTTACATTTTCTTGCTTCCTCCAATCTCACACCAGTTTCTCAGATACATACATATTCACATATTCAAATTTTGTTGCAGCAGCACAGTTACCGATTTCTTTTACCACTTTTAATTTAAAAGCAGCTTCATATTTTCTTCTGATTGAATGCTCCATCGTATGATAAAAGGTGTATGAGGGTGTCAGAAACAAAAAACACAAAACAGTGCAAACCTTGCTTCGGAAAAATGTTGGTGTTACTGTGTGGTCACATAGGCACAATACATATAAAACAAAAGGCCATGTGCTCTGTGGTTACTCTCTCAAGTGGGCATTAGCATATCATAATCTCTTGGACCAATAGCGTGAGTTTTCCGTATTCAACTTATATGACCAACATTATAAAATTAATTATACGGTAAAACCAAGACCCGACTTATCCATGGGAGAACTTAAACATGAGTATATATGGTATATAATAATAATAATAATATATAATAATAATAATAATATATAATTTCCAAATCACTAAGTACAGCTTTGATTTTTCTTGCAGTTATTGGGGGATTATCAATTTATTCACAAATTTAGGCCATTCTGAATGCTTTAACTTATGTATAATAATTCCTACTAATGAAAGAAACTCTTTGGGTCATCTTTTGCCCTTTTCACCATATTTCTCTATCACTACCTTTATCTTTCCTAATATCCTTTTCAACCATTGATCTCATGCCCTTGTAAGCCCTATAGTTATCACTGGAGTTTGTTGTTTTGTTAGTTGTCCTGCACTCCTCGTTACAATACCCCCGAGCCCATCTAGTCTATAAATGATTCATCCTGTTATGATTTGTTAAATTAGGCACATGCTTTTAAATGACTAAGGACGCCATTAGCTCCAATTAACCTCCTTTCCTTAATGAAGGGTGTTTTACTTAACCACAGCTGGCATCTAAAAATATTAACCCTAACCCTGCCACTCCCCAAAGACTCGTCCTGTGGCCTTTTGTCTGCTCAGGAACTCTTTACTGTACTGAAGGATGACCTGCCCATCTAACCCCAATTAGCCGTTAATTCACTCTAATGCTTTCTTCACATGGCAATCTCCAGACTAATTAGTGTTCTTTAAGTCTTGGTCTTTTGTACAAAATTAGTTTATTTTTAAAGGTTGATTCTTATCTTTTAAGAGGGGCCTAACTGTCTTGAGCCCTAGTCCTGTCTCCAAAAGATTCATGCTTTTGTCCAAACAGAGGCTAGTGATCACCTCAAGGGTCATTTTGCTGTTAATTACAGTGGCATGCAAAAGTCTGGGCCCCCTTGCTTAAAATGTCTGTTACTGTGAATAGTTAAGTGTGCAGAAGATGAACTGATCACCAAAAGGCATAAAGTTAAAGATGACACGTTTCCTTAAATTTAAAGCAAAATTACATTTTTATTTCCATGATTCACAGGTACAAAATACCAAAAAAAATTTAAAGGGCCCCTGACATGGTCAGTACTTAGTAAGACCCCCTTTGGCAAGTATCACAGCTTGTAAACAGTTTATGTAGCCAGCTAAGAGTCTTTCGGTTCTTACTTGGGATATTTTCGGCCATTCGTCCTTGCAAAAGTCTGGCATGCCCTGTTCTTTTGGGATCAATCCAAAGATTTTCAATGATGTTTAGGTCAGGGGGATGTGAGGGCCTTGGCAGAACCGTCCTCTTGTGCCTCTTGAGGTGTTCCATTGTAGATTTTAAGGTGTGTTTCGGATGATTATCTTGTTGTAGGACCCATCCTCTTTTAAACTAACTTTTAAACTTTACAGATGGTGTGATGTTTGCTTCCAGAATTTGCTGCTATTTATTTGAATCCACTCTTCCTTCTACCAATGACATGTTCCCTGTGCCACTGGCTGCAACACAAGCCCAAAGTCTGTTCGATCCACCGCCATAATTAATAGTCAGAAATGTGTTCTTTTTCTGGAATTTGGCCCCCTTTTGTCTCCAAACACACCTTTGCACACCCGTGGCTAAAAAGTTCTATTTTGACTTCATCAGTCCACAGGACTTGTTTCCAAAATATATCAGGCTTGTTTAGATGTTCATTTTCAAACTACAGGCGCTGAATTTTGTGTCTGGGGTGCAGGAAAGGTTTTCTTCTGCTGACTCTACCATGAAGGTCATATTTGTTCAGGTGTCACTGCACAGTAGAACTGTATGCCACCACTCCAGAGTCTGATAAATCTTCCTGAGGGTCTTTTGCAGTCAGACAGGGGGTTTTTATTTGCCTTTCAATCCAACAAGCAGTTCTTTTAGAACGTTTTCTTGGTCTTCCATACCTCAACTTGACCATCATTTCTTAATAACATTATGAGTTGAGAGCACAGCAACCTGAAAACGCTTTGCTATCTTCTTGTGGCCTTCTCCTACTTTGTGAGCATCAATTCTGTTATTTTTCAGAGTGCTAGGCAGCTGCTTAGAAGAGCACATGGTTGCTGATTGCGGTTACAAGGTCTGAGGAGTCACAGAATTTAAACAGCTTTGCAATTTGTATCAACTGGGGTTTATAATGATGACTGTGAACAGACCATAGTCCTAATGAGCCAATGAAGGTCTGAGACCACGGGAAAAGTTATGCAAGAGCTCAAATATCTTGGGGTGCCCAAACTTTTGCATGGTGCTCCTTTATTTTCTTCATTGTACAAAACAAAAACAATACACAAATCTTACCTAAAATGCTGAAAAGAAATGTGTCATCTTTAACTATATGCCTTTTGATAATCAGCTCATCGTGTGCTCACTTAACTGTTCACAGTAACAGACATTTTAAGCAATGGGGCCCAAACTTTTGCATGCCATTCTCTCTCCTAAAGCTCACATTTTGACCAAAAAAGAGGGACCAGACCAATCAATAGGCCCTTTGACAATACAAACTCCTAGCTGCAAGCCTAAAACTCCACTGATCCACTGGTCTGTCCAATGCCTTTGTGTCCCTCCAGGTACTCCATACTACGTAAGTCTTTTTAGGCTCACTTAGCAGTTTTATACCACTAACGGCCTTTGTGTGTTCCTCAATTCTCAAAGTTATTTGGGTTCTTATTGTGTTATAACTGGAGTTTCGTCCCTGGATCAAGTGTCTTTTCTTATTATTCATTTATTTATTGTGTTTGGTATATTAGTTATTTCCCATACCCTCTTTGTATTGTGCCTAAGGTTACAGAGCCCCCTAACACTGTTGCTGTGGGACACAACACACATTACTCTAAAAACCTCAGGTAGTACTGTGATATCACTGAATACTTCTCTTGTTCAGCTGCCTTTTGCATTTTTGATTTTGTCTTTTGATTTTTTTTTAAATAATTGCTCTGGTTGTGACTGTGCAGGTCCTATTTCATGCTCCCACCTTACTTCTGGGAGCCTCTCAACCCAGCACCGTCGGTAATGTAACCAGATGAGCTGGTCTGATGGAGACAAATCAAACTGAGCAAGGGGATGTTGTTAAAGGTGCAAGTACATTTGTTAAAAGCAAAAATAAAACAGTGTCCAAAGTGCAGTGCTTCCAAAAATGTTTCAACAAATAAATAATCCATAAAAACAGAGTGATAAAAGTGGAGGTTAAAATAATCCAAACAAATAAATCCTTTAAAATGAGGTTAAAAACAACAGGCTGAAAACTGTCCTCTTTTAAAACCAGGTGCCTTTTCCTTTTGCTTCACCCATCCAGACCCTGGAACAGGGGAGACGCCCTCCTTGCAGGGGCAGCTACCTTCCACACTGGTCCGGTTGTCTTCCGACTCCTGGCTCCGTACAGCTGATCCGCCGGACTGAGACTCAGGTTCTCCAGCGACCAGTGTGCTTAAGCTGGGGCTCACTCTCCTAAGCCTTCCTGAATCCCACTGCCTTCCCGGTCTTATACAGTGAGCCAACAACCTTCTGGGACACTCCAGCTCCTGAGATCGCTCAGATGGAGTGACCGCTTCATTCAGCCCTCCACTGAGTGTCGGCCAAACACCCATTCCAGGGGCTCTACTCCCAGCTGCCTTCCTTCACTCCAGCTCGCTCTCTCGATTCTGCACCGGCTTTAACGGCTTTCTGCCTTTAACTTCCGTCCTTCTCTCTTTTCTTCTCCCCTCTGCATTCGCGCTCCTCCTATTTATAATGGGGATGTGGCACGGGTGCCAGCATCAATTACAGACATGGCCGATTCCGCACCTGTGTCCTTCATTGAGGAAATGCCCAAGCCAATATTGCACCCAGGAACCACTCCACACACTTCCATGTCCCCTCTTTAAGCCGTGATTATTTATTTAAAACTTCAAACAGCCGTGGACCTCACTTTACCACAGTTGTCTGGTTTCAGAATACGATTGTTGGATCACTAACTAGGTTTGTTTGCCTTTAGGTATACCATTTAGCTTAACATTTTGACCTGTTTTGTTTTTGTTCCTTGGGGTCAGGGATTCTTCATGGTTCTTCTCTCCCTTTGTGAATTTTGAGTGATTTTATTTCACTTATTTTGCAGGCGATGAAGCCCACTTCTTGAGTTTGGGGCCAGGCTGATTCTTGAATCAAGGTATAATGGAGACCTTGTATTTTAAGCATTGTTGTGAGATGTTCACTATAAAGATTATTTTTTAGCAAAAGTGTACTTTGGAGTATGGGTTTCTTAATTTCGGGGACATTTTTTGTTACTTTTGCATTATACTGTTTACTGATCATAGCGAATATTTTTTCACGGTGCTGCAACATTATTTTGTTTGACATATGAGTGCCACCATATTATGATTCCTGTTAATGGCACCCTATTCTCAGTTGCCAAGGGATGTGGTTTTGGACAGCACCGCATCTTACATCATCAGTGTTACTCCTTAACTCTTACAGGGCGGATGTCAACTTTTGTTGAAAATCAGGGCTAGAGGACAGTAATCAGCTGTAAACTACAACAAAACTCACCATTAAGTTTTAGTTTGACTCTCTTTGCTAGAAGTAAACTTAACTTTTTTGATTTGACCTTGATTCCCTGCACATGTGTGAGTAGTGAAGAGCAAACAACCTCTAAAATGGTATAGACATCTGACGAGAGACCAAAGTAATCGTGCAAAGCGGAATACTCCGTGGACGACATTTTGCATATTATTGCTGAATCGGATTCTGATTTGTCGGACTTCGATTTTGATGTAAGTGATCTGGAGATGGAGATCGAAAACGAAAGTGACGTATCAGCTGATCCATCCCAGCAGCTGATAGTGGTGCCTGGTAGGACAACCACTTACGATAATAAGGGGTATAAACCAGATTGCATTGCATTGTGACTGCCACCGCCACCCACCTGCCACACAAAGACAGCCAGGCAGCCTGCCAACTGCACATTCCTGCTGGCCATCGAGCTGCACCCCCAGCAGCCGCTGCTACCAGAAATGCCGAAAAGGCGCTGACAGCAGCCACAGCATGCAGCAACACACGTTTTATGTTGATTTCTGTGTGAAACCATTGCTCTGTGTGCTTTTTTGGAAAAAATATTCAACCATTAAAGAGTTAAATAGCAACACAATGATTCATTTGTATCCCTCATTTGGATAAAAACACAATCAGGTTTAGTGCAGATGTCTTTCTCAAATTTCTGGTTTCTGATCTTACTGTCATCCCTCCAACTTTGATTATTGTTTAGCGATTATTCCTCACAGGTTTGTGCATTGTGATTGTCCTCACAGGTGGTGCAGTGGTAGTGCTGCTGCTTTGCAGTGAGGAGACTGTGGAAGATTGTGGGTTCAGTTCCTCCCTGTGTGGATAGTGCTTTGAGTACTGAGAAAAGTGCTATATAAATGTAATGAATTATTATTCTTTGGTGCAAACGGTTTTACCTTTGCGGTTTCGACTAGTTTCTGCTTTTGACTGCATTTCATCTTCTAGTCACCTTCTGGTCTTCGAGAAGAACAGGCATTGCTTCATTTACAGTTGCATGAGATGTGCAGATCATAACTGTTCTTAGGCAATTTATTAGATTCTTCTCAGTCCTTTTTTATTTTTAATGAGGTAATTAATCAGAGCTCTTTTATGATGTCTACTGATCATAGTTTAATAATTAATTAAGGATTAGATAGTGTTGGGCTCCATTTATGTTAATCAGTTTCAAACCTCTTGATGTAATTTAGTAAAGTCTGTAATTGCATTTTACCTGAGAACCTGTCACAGCATTGTGCACCTGCACACAGTAAAGAGTGCTATAAAAACCAAACTGAATTGAATAGAAATGAATTTGGAGGTGTGAGGCCTCCTCTAAAAAAAAGCAGGGCAGGACTGTCATCAGATTTTCCAGAAAAGGATACAGCTCAGGCATCAAGTCGCAAACTACTACCTTAAGGCTATGGCCTGGGCAGACCTAAAAATGGGGAGCTGGCTTTAAAAGTTGAAAATATCACAAATGTCCTAGTAATATGCTAAAATGCCCTACAAAGGGGAGAGTAACCGTTACCTTCTGGTTTGTGAGACAATCCAAACCAAGAATCTTTGTAATTTCAGAATTTATTAAAGATCAGAAAATAGTAAAAGGCACAAAAACGGAAGAAAAGGACAAAAAAAAAGTTTTTTTCTTAAAAAGGCAATTTGAGGTGAACAAGTACCAATACTCAATAAACATATAAGCCATACTGTACCATGCCATTTTATAAGACCCCTTAATGCTGAGCAGGGTCGTGGGGGGCCAGGGCCTATCCCAGCAAGTATAGGGTTTAAAAGAAAGCAATACTTATAATAATCTCCATGAACTCAATGACCCACTGCTGGGATCCTCTTCCTCTCTTCAATATAAAGGCCACACACAAAATACAAGGAACGGAGGAGTGTTTAAAGATGCAGGAAATAAACAATAAACATAAAAATATTAACAAAAAATATTTCAAAAATAAAAGGGAACTACCCACAAACCCTGGCTGTAGCACAACAAGCTGATTTTCAGATGTCAACTTCTGCACAGTAAGTAGTAACTAACTATCCACAACCCGGTCTTGGGTTACCTGCCCTTCAGAACAAGTGATCTACCTGAAGCTAAGCATGTTCAGGCCTGGCCAATATGTGGATGGGAGACCATCTAGGGAAAGCTTGGATTGCTGCTGGAAGAGATGTTGGTGAGGCCAGCAGGGAGCTCTGACCTTGTGGTCTGTGGGTGCATTCCAATGCCCCAGTGGTTATGTAATGTTATAGCCAGGGCTACTTCCAATAGTTTATTTTTTGTTAATTTTTCAGTTTGTATCATTTATAATGATTATTACTGTTAATGTTTTTCTGTTCATTTATCATTTAGTCATTAAGTTTAATGTAATATAGTTTTAGTTATGTTTAGAATAATTTATTTTGTGTTTCCTTAAGCTTCATTATGTTCCTTGTGTTTTATGGGAAGAAGCCCAAGAAGCGGGAGCACCCTTCAATATCTGCTAAGGGAACCCACCCTTTAAAGAGTCTCTCTCTGTGGTTCATTTGAATTTCTTCAATCTCGTTTTTAACACTTTGATTGAAGGAGACTTCTTGATGTAATGAAGTAAAGAGTTCCACAGATGAGGTGCAGCAGCTGCAAAAGCCCTGTCCCCCTTAGTTTTGCATTTAGTACGTGGGACAACAAGAGACAACTGACCAGTAGAGCTGAGCTCTCTGGATTGCTGGTGAATAACAATTCAGATAAATAAGTGGGAGCATACCCACATATTGATTTAAAAACCAGCAGCAACATTTTAAAATCAAGTCCGAAACTAACAGGCAGCCAGTGTAAAGAGGCTAAATTTGGAGATACAGAATCAAAGTTTATTGCCCCTTCCAAAAAACGGGCAGCAGATTTCTGGACCAACTGCACTCTGCATATCACGGATTTGCTGATCCTAGAATACAATGAGTTGCAATAATCAAGCTGAGAAAAGCTGAGTAATTTTTCAAGATTGCTAGGAGGTAATAATGGCTTAACCTTGGCTAAAAGATGAAGGTGGAAAAAGCAACTCTTGACCACAGAATATCTGTTTCTCAAAAAAGAGAGGTTACTGTCAGAAATAATCTTAACATTCTAAGCATGAGGTTTGCAAAAGATCACAAAAAAGAGCCAAGTAGTGCAAAACTGATTTGAGCTTTGGCAGGAGGACCAGCTATCAGCACTTCAGCTTCATTTTGATTAAGAGAGAGAAAGTTGTCAGCCATCCAGTATCTTAGTTCTACAAGACAATTGTGAAGCTGATTTATTACACACAGGAATGTAGACCTGTGTGTCATCTGCATAGCAACGAAAACATGAAACTTCCTAAAAATAGCTCCTATTGCATGAAGATAAATAGAAAATAGAATAGGACCAAGAATGCATCCCCGAGGAGCACATTTATAAGGAGCAGTAGATTTGAAGTCAGTGCAAAGTGCCTATCAGTAAGATATGACCTGAACCAGTTAAGAGCAGCCCATTTAAGCCCCACCAGAAGCTCAAGCCGCAACAGCAAGATCTCATAAGCAGTAGTGTCAAAGACTCCTGCCCACTTGAGTCAGTAATAAGAGAGATGACATTAAATACTTTCAGGAGGGCCGTCTCAACACCAAGACAATATTTATTTACTTTTGCATCTTTTCACTGAATTTAATAACAACAAACCAGAGGTGTGACCAGAACATCATGTGTGGGTGGGCATTTGGCTTGTCTGGGGGGGCAGAAAATATCCATCCATCCATCCCCATTTTTGTAGGGGGGTTCAATAATAATAAAAACATAGTTTTATATAACATATAAAAGCAAAAGTTGTGGCAATAATCATAACCTATTGTTCAATAAAATTAACAGAGGCAATAGAACTTGTATTATTATTTTTTGTGAACAAATATAGAACTACATCTACAAGGTAAATATCAATAAAGTCAAATGTATACAACATATGAGAGCAAGAACAGAAACGTGGCTTATTGTAGTCATGGGAGGCTATAGGACATCAGTTTCCAGAGTTTAATCTGGATATTATCTGCAGGACCAGTCTGTGGTTACTCTTGGCAAATTCTGAAATAAATTCATTCATGTCTAGATTTTCTGTGATGTTTTTCTCATGTGCCAGAATGACTAAATTTCTCTTCCTTGAATGCAGAAATGTTCGGCGGAGTGGAGTGAAAATGCGGTTCAAAGTAGAGAAAGAGCTTTCACATGCAGCTGAAGACACACCAATGATGAGTGCTGTGATGTAGACATGGCTCTGACGTGCAGGATACTAGACGCGTGTTTGTGGAAGCCGCCACCGTCTTTTTCTAGAGCTTTTTTCCAATTAGTGTAGCCGTGTTTGGTGAATATGTCCTCGCGGTCCGAATTGGAAACACTAAATTTGTGGCAGGCAAAGCAAAAGCTGTCATCACGGACAACAGAATATTCAAGCCATGGTCGAGACTGATTCCAGCTTGCACTAAAACATCTGAGTGTCTTTCCAAATGCGCGCTTGGGATAATTAATTAAAATGGGCTGGGATGGGCTATCCATATTTAAGTCAGGCAGACCAGACTGTATATTTTGTTGAAGGCAGAGGTTTGGAGTACCCGACACGGGTGCAGAGCTGGAGGATTGTGTAGGCTTATCTACATCTTTTGGAGTTTCAGTTCCCGATGTGGGTGCGCTGTGCTCCGTGTTGGTAGCAGCGGTGCCTGGCTCAACCATGGAGCCAGCAGCTTGCGGAGGGACAGAGGCTGAAGATGTCTGCTTTTTAATAAGCCACTTATGCATAGCCTTTGGTGTTACCAGCCAGAAAATAAAAGAAGAATGGAACGTATACACAATTTTAATTAAATAATGAGGTCAACAAGTTCAAAACGTGCTGCAAAATGTTAGGCGAAGTGAACTGTGAGCAGTACAGTGCCTGTCTAGTGGAGGAGACACAGACGGATATGCCCCAAATTCAAACGGACCGATTGGAAAGCAACTCAGTTTTGAAAATCAAATGTTATTCTTCTCCAGAGTTTTCATTGGACAGAGAGAGCATTTCGCACAGGGAACTCGGCTTGTCTCTGGGGGGGCAGTGCCCACCCCAGCCCCCCCGTGGTCACACCTCTGCAACAAACTCTTTCCAAACTCTTTCCTAGGGTCGTCCTCAATAGGATCCATGATCACTTGCTCACCTACCAGCGACCAGAACAGTCTGGTTTTACGCCTAAGAAGTCTACCATCGACTGCATCCTGGCACTGAGGGTTCTCATGCAGCGCAAACGCAAATATTGGCAGAGTTTCTTTGTCAATTTTTGTAAAGTGTTCAACTCAGTTGATCAAGCTGCCGTGTGGGACATCCTGAGGATTCGCAGGATCCCCTCGAGTTTGCTGGATATCATGGCTGGCATGTACACTTGTACTATGAGTGCTGTGCAAAGTGTTGGCAGGACCTCTGTGTTTTTCCCAGTTGATTCTGGGGTTCATCAGGGGTGTGTTCTTGCTCCTACTCTGTTCAATGCTTGTATGGACTGCGTGTTGGGCAAGGTCATGGGGTCCAGCGGCTGTGGGGCATCTGTTGATAAAGAAAGATTCACGGATCTTGACTTTGCTGACGATGCTGTGATCTTTGCGGAGTCAATGGAGGCTCTGATCGAGGTGCTCGAGAGACTGAGTGAGGAGTCTGAGTGTCTGGGCTTGTGAGTGTCCTAGATAAAAACCAAGATCCAGGCCTTTAATGACCTCTTGGGCACAGCCGTCAGCAGTGCGTGTGTCTGTCTGCGAGAGAGTGTCGACCTCGTTAAGAGGTTTACTTACTTGGGCAGTGACATTCATGTCTCTGGTGTCTTTTCCTATGAAGTCAGTAGACGGATTGGGAGAGGATGGGGGGTCATGAGGTCGCTCTAAAGGGGTGTGTGGTGCTCCCGATATCTATGCAAAAGGACGAAGGTCCAAGTCTTTAGAGTCCTGGTGCTTCCTGTCTTGCTATATGGTTGCAAAACATGGACGCTATCCAGTGACCTGAGGCGAAGACTGGACTCCTTTGGTACTGTGTCTCTCCGGAAAATCCTTGGGTACCGTTGGTTTGACTTTGTGTCGAATGAGCGGTTGCTCATGGAGTCCCGAATGGGGCACATTACCTGCATTGTGAGGGAGCATCAGTTACAGCACTACGGCCATATGGCGCGTTTCCCCGAGGGTGATCCGGCTCATAAGATCCTCATTATTGGGGACCCGAGTGGCTGGACCAGACCAAGGGGTCGCCCACGTAACACCTGGCTGCGGCAGATAGAGGGTCATTTCCGGAGGGTGGGACTGGACTGCCTGGGGGGTTGCAAACCAGGATCCCGAGTTGTTTCGTTGTGTAGTGGATACGGCAACGCACTGTACCAGTGCATGCTTCCTAATTTGACTTGAAACTTAATGTGTTGCTATGTACACATGCCTAAGTCAAATGTAAGTATATATTGTATATATATCTAATTCCATATACAGTATATGTAAATTAGAGCTGGTTGTTCTCATGCCATCTTTATGTATAAGGCTTTTAGTTAGAAAACAATATGAATCTGTTTCTGATAAGAGTGAAGTTTTGGTTTGCACTTTAATATTTACATTCTGTTTAACAATGCCCACAGGTTAAATTTCTATTTAGTATATTTACATTTATTAGAAATTATTGTAATATTAATTAATGTTAATAGCTAAGTAACTATGGTTTATCTTTATTATTTTTGTTGATTAATCTCTGGAAAGCTTGAGTTGCATGTAAATGTATGTGCAGTGGTAGTGCTGCTGCTTTGCAGTAAGGAGACTGTGGAAGATTGTGGGTTCGCTTCCCGGTTCCTCCCTGTGTGGATAGCGCTTTGAGTACTGAGAAAAGCGCTATATAAATGTAATGAATTAGATAGATAGATAGATAGATAGATAGATAGATAGATAGATAGATAGATAGATAGATAGATAGATAGATAGATAGATACTTTATTAATCCCGATGGGAAATTCTTATTATTATTATTATTTATGATATTGTGCTATAAAAATAAAGTTATTGTTATTATTATTAGTTATTATTTTAATTGTTCTTGGGTTTTGCTTTTGGACTGTGTTTTTGAAACTTGGTTACTTTGAATTGCTTTTAAAGCAACTCTGTCTTGCTCTTTTGAGCATTTTACTGTATTTTTCTATTCTGTTAAATAAATCTTTTATTTATAATGTTTGTTTGTTTGTTGCCCTTTTATATGATCAAGCCAGATGTGTAGCTGCATTTTCCCAAAATGACCAAAGTTCAGCAGCTCTAGAATATAAAATGGGATTCAGCAATGGCCTGCCATGTCGAAATGATTCCACAGACAAAATATGTTCATAAAACAGTTCACAGAAAAAAGAGAAAATTGATATAACAAAAAAAGAAAAGTTCTTGTTAAGAAAAGTTCTGTTCAAAGCTTAAATCTTATTTCATTAGTCATCACATTACAAATCAGTTCTAAACGTTTCTAAACCATTTCAAAACGGTCAGATAACTACATGCCTATCTCATTGTTATGTTGAAAATGGGTCTTTCAAGACCTGGTGCACTGGCACCTATTCTAAACAACAACTGACACAATTAACA
Source organism: Erpetoichthys calabaricus (assembly GCF_900747795.2). Classification (NCBI taxonomy): domain Eukaryota; kingdom Metazoa; phylum Chordata; class Cladistia; order Polypteriformes; family Polypteridae; genus Erpetoichthys; species Erpetoichthys calabaricus. The sequence goes on along the minus strand of NC_041396.2, from coordinate 280,716,573 downwards.
CACTGTATCTTAGTTATAGCAAAAAAGTTCTATCTCTTATTAACTTACAGGGGATAAAAGGCTATACCATTGTCTGTGGCTATGACTAAGCAAACACTAATATGAATTTAACTTAACTTAAAGCATTACTTTCTAAGATTGGCTCTTACAAGAGGGTTATGGTGATCCTCATCCTTGTTGGTCTCTTGCTGTATTTTGATATGGATCTTGTGATCTTTGAACTTTAAACACCTGTTTCTTGTTTTGAGGCTTAACTTGGCCTGAAATCTTCCACTTTTCTACTGTCAGGCATCCCCGAGGTGGGATCTATTATTTGCACAGTCCAAGGTTAGAATTCGGGCCTGTTTTTTGTGGATACTTTTTTAAGTCCTCACCCATTTTGCTCTTGTGTTTTACTAAAATCACAACAAAATGAAATGCCTAAAATATAACAAAAGCAATAATACATTATAAATAAGATAAGGAAGAAGATGATCCGCTGTGGTGACCCCTAACTGGAGCAACCAAAAGAAGAAGAAGAAGAATACATGATAAATACTATGTGATAAATGACAAAAACACTAATAACAGAAATAATAATAAATGAACCAAACTGAAAAATGAATAAAAAAAGGAAAATAAATGTAAGCTAGAGAAGGAACCCTGGATAAAACATCATAGAGTGTAGTGGCAGGGACCCTGTGGTGTGCTGCTGTCCTTCGAAAAGTGACGTTAAACTGAGGTCTTTACTCTCTGTGGTCAGAAAAGACCCCTGAGCATCTTTTGAAAATAGTAGGGTGTACCTGAGATTTTGGCTAAATTGCCCACCATAATCTGGTCTATTCTGGCCCCCTAATTACCCTCTGCCCCTTACTTGTTAATGTGTGTCTCATCTCTTCACCTTCTAGTAGCTAATGTGTGGTGAGCACATTGGACCAAGAATGGCAGCCATCATATCATCCAAGCACATACAGCCCAATGGTGGTGGTTGAAGTGGTCCCCCACTGTCTACATAAAGCGCTTTGAGTAGGTTAGAAAAGCACAGAGGTGGGTAGAGTAGCCAAAAATTATACTCAAGTAAGAGTGGCATTACTTCAAAATAATATTACTCAAGTAGAAGTAAAAAGTAGTCATCCAAAAAATGACCCAAGTAAGAGTAAAAAAGTATTTGGTGAAAACACTACTCAAGTACTGAGTAACTGCTTGATTATAATAAATGATTTATTTTTTTAGAAATGTTGAAATAACACAGACAAAAATATAATGTAAAAATTCTGCTATTTCTAAATAATAAAATAAAAAATGAGTAAAAATAAATAAAATCTTTACAAAACAAAGATGCACAAATAACACAAAGTTCCAAATCTCAGTTTTTCACAACAAAGCTTTTGAAGCTGATACCTACAGTAGGTAACATGTATGTCTGAACAGTACAAACTACTTACAGTGACAAGATATACTGTACACTGACAGTATAATACTGCATATTCGCTTGCCCTCCAAATAGCACAGCTGATAGAAAATAACATTAGAACAAGGCAGCTTGTGCATGTACAAGAAGTCTCACTTTACCATGACTGTCTGTGTCTGTGCATGTTTGGTTAAAACCTGCTTGTTCTTCACTCAGTGAAGTGATGGTTAAGCTACAGCAGGAGTTGGCTCTCAAGGATCTTGCAGTGAAGCTGTGACCGTTTAGCAGTAAACAGGAGCCCCAAATGACTAAAAAGTCTCTCACATGCTGCAGACACGGGCAGGTTGTGTATGGTCATGTGACTGAATGGCTAGATCTGATTGGTGAAACAGAGTCATGTGATTATTGTTGCTACGTCTGATTGGTGAAACGGAGTCATGTGATTATATATAAATGTAATGAATTATTATTATTATTATTATTGCTGCTACGTCTGATTGGTGAAACAGTCATGCAGTAGATCCACTGGCAGCTTCTCTCTGGCAAAAATATAGCGTATCTAATGTGTAAATGGAAAAAAAGTAACGAGTTGAATGTTGCCCAATGTAGCAGAGTAAGAGTAGCATTTCTTCTTCATAAATGTACTCAAGTAAAAGTAAAAAAGTATGGTGCAGTAAAACTACTCTTAGAAGTACATTTTTTAAAAAAAGTTACTCAAGTAAATGTAACGGAGTAAATGTAACTCGTTACTACCCACCTCTGGAAAAGCGCTATATAAATGTAATAAATTATTATTACTATAAAAACCTTTACAGTGAATCCTAGTCCTACCATTTGCATCACAGCCAAACATTGCCAATTACATGCTGCCTTATCTTATATATTTGTATTTTAAATTCTTCACTAATTTTAAGTGATAGCTGGCTTTCAAACAGGCAGGACATAGTGGTAGGCTTTGTGTTCTGGCTACAATCTCTTCTCTGCATTTGACTTTCTTTCTCATCTTGCACCTTTGGTTACTGGTTTCTCAGTTTTGGTTGGCTTTTGACGGTGTTCTGATCCTTTGCATGTCCTGACCCTGCTACTGCTACTTTAACCATCTAACGGTTTTATCCCACTCACAATTATCTTCAGGCAACTTTACGCATCCCTCTCAACAGAGATCAAAGAAAATGTCCTAATATTAAAATCTCCTTGAAAGCAACTATAGTATGAAAAAAAGGACAACAGGTAATTGATGGTTTTTCATTTCAAAGAGAAGATATTTGGAAAGGTGAGCAGAGAGAGATCTTAAATGGGGCATCAAGCATCACAGCACTGCCCGATCAAGTGATTAGAAAAGGATGTAGTCACTATGCACAATATGGCTGTGACCATCAGAAATCAACACAAAACAGAGGTGCTCATGGCAGACAACTATCCAAAATGACACCGCAGTAATATTGCCAAGCAAAACATAAAGTAATGGACTACTAGAAACAAAATCAAGATCTCCTGATGCCAAAACCTTGATCCTGAACATCAGAAAAATGTAGATTCCCAGACACTGCATTGTAACCTACCCTGAATTCATCTGTTCAAAATGAGGAATCAGGTAAGGAGAGCCCCCTTTCAAATAATGACTTCTTCCCTACAAAAGACTCTTAACCAACCTCAGTTGGGTCTTGGAGGGTTGAAAACTCTTACCCTTAGTCTTAGCCCTCTCCATAACCATAGTCCTTCTCCAGACTCAGACACGCCATCTTAAATGCTGGTGAGCCATTTATGGTTCATTTAGTCACTTATTTCTGTGACAGTGTGGGTCGGCTCCACAGTCCCAGTTGCTCCAGGGAGCCTCTTGAACCCGCTACTGCTGATAACGTACTGAAGGGATGAGCCAGCAGATGAGGACACAACACACAAAGCAAAGGGGTAGTTGTAAAACTGCTCCATTGTTTTTATTAAAAACAGATGGTGTTCAACATAAAGAGCAGAGCAAAACTTCAATAAATAAATAACCCATAAATATCAAGGTGCTGGTGGAGGTTAAAACAATCAAATAAATAATCCATTAAAAATGAGGTTAAAAACACAGGAAACTGTCCTATGCAATTTTGAGCCCTGGTGCCTTCCTTTTAAAACTGACGTTTCTCCATCTTAGCCTGATCGGGCCCCACAGCATGGAAAGACATCCATCCAAAAGGCGTAGACAACCTTTCATTCCGGCCGCCAATCCCATGGCAGTCCACATGGAGCCACCAAGCCCTGCTCCGCTCACACAGCTGCTAATACGTGGCTCCAAACAGCAAGAATCCGTTGAACTCCCACCGCTGCCAATCGCTGGTTCCTCCCGCCGAGAACACAACCTGAGCACAATGGTCACTCCTGCACCATAGTCGCTCAGCAGGAGTGATCCCTCAGCCCCCTCCTAAGCACCAGCCACACACTCCTTCCAAGAGCTTCATTCCCATCCGCCTGCTTCCTTCCTTCTCTCTCCTTCCTTTAACCTCTGTTTATTCTGGCATTTTTTCTTTCCGATTCTACTGTCCCATGCAGCCTCATTTACCCCTGGTTCCTAATTGGATAAAGGTGTGAGGAGCCATTCCCTCTATGGCTACATTTAGGTACGAGACTGATCCGCCCGCCCCTGCATGTGTATGCGGCACAGTCAGCCAGTTCCCCGATTGGAGCCTGCACATTCAGGGCACGATTATTTATTGAAAAATTTTCCACCCTTTTCAGAGCCATGGACCCTCTGTACCACAATTTTTCTCTAGTGGTCCACATATATTAATCACATGGCAGTGATCAGACTAATTAAGGTCCCTTGACTGTTTATTGCCGCCTACCCATCACTCTTTTCTACAAAATGTGGAGTCAGTGAAGCAGATGTCACATTACACAACTTCTAATCGTTCAGTACGTCATACTTTCTGACTGGCGTTGCTGATCTTGTCGCTGGACCACATCAGTTTACACAACTGAAACTTACGAGAGCTTGTCATTTCCAGCACAGTTGTGCTCACCCCTTTTCGTGACAGCCAATGGCATGCTGCCTGGTGGAGCCACAGTCTCAGTTCATTTTTAGCTTTTCTACATTCCGTTGTCGACATGTCACATTACTTCACCTGTTTCACAGGTAGCTCTGCTGACTACTTCTGACTTCCTAAGGTTAAGTAAATTAAGGCTATGTCTGAAAATCACTGAAAACGTTGTCTAATGTGACATGGCCTTTAATCAGAGTGCATTTTCAAAAGTTGATTTTTGCCCACCAGGAGAGACTGAGCTATTGTCATTTAGGTCTCTGAAGGTACAAACATTAACTCTTACCATTACCCTAGCCCTAGCCCTAGCCCTACCCTTTGTCTTTTATAAGCCCCAGCCTTAGCCATAGCCATAGCTCTAGAACTTGCCTAGCCTGAACCCTTTCCCTGACCTTAGCTATTGTCCTTTTCCCTAAATAGGCACTCCCTTTCCAATGCCATTTCTTTTACACTTTATTTCAGTTTACTCTTTTATACAAGATGACGAGTCACTTAATTAGAAGTATGTTTGAAATTGTGATTACTGAGTCTTCTCCATGGTGCGTCGCATACACAAACAGAGACATGACAACTCTGGTTACAATTTGTGACTCAAAGATAATCCTGGTAAGAAAATATCCATCAGATTGTATAACTTCATTGTTTTGATAAAAGGTGCGGTGATTTCACAGATAATTATGACACATAATGACAGTTTAGAACCTGGGATCCATGCTCACAGGCACTTAAGTGGTTAGCGACAAATTCATGCAGTTTCCCATACACACACACACACACACACACATACACATACAGATGTGGAGCATAATATTTCAAGGGTCTGTACATGTTCTCACATAAAATTGATTACTCACGTGATGGTGCAGGCCTTCCAGAGTTCATTTATTGTTTATCATAAAGAGAAAAAAGAAAAACCAAAGCTCCAAGACCTTGAGCTTGAGTTCAGGTCTTGTATTAAGTTCCCACTTCCTCGTCATGCTGTCATACATTTACTCCAGGTATTCCACTTTCACCCATTAATGAACTGTGGAAAGAACGTCATTCAAGTAATATGTCCGTGGAGATTGTACATTGGAGCAGAATTCAATTTATTTATTTTTGTAACTTTGGTTGTAATAAGTTTATGCTCAAATGCAATTACAAAGGTTACAAAATGCTAATTGCAGTACCTAATGAGTACACATAACAACATGGGAAGGATAAATGGATCCAAAGCAGTTGACAAAAATGAATGCTAATGGCATCACTCTGTTTATAACATTATCATTGAACTATGGGAAACTGGCAATGCATGGGAGGAAAACTAAAATTCCAGTTAGCATCAACCCTGAAAAAAATGAAACTCTTGGGGTGTGGTGCCAGGATTGCCAGTAGCTGGCATTTCCTTCTTGAACTCGGGTCATCAATAGTCATGAACCAATATGGACTATGCCAATGACAACACATAACAACAAGAGTAGGTACAAAATGTGCTCAGAGCATTTTATTTTCCACAGTAAATCAAACAATGTAAAAATAGTGAAGTCATCAATAAATACAGTAAATAAATATTCAACAATAAAAGCAGTGTTCAAGTGCAGGTTAAGTTCCTGAACCACCAATCCATCCATAAATTCATTAAAATCAATCATTAAAACACAGAATGAGTCCATTAATCAATCACAAACCTCTGTGCATCCATCTATATTTACGTCTCCTCTGCTCACTCTTACAGTGTGCCCAGCTGCGGGGGACACCCTCTGGCAAGTGTTGTCAACCTTCACTGGCTCGTATCCCCACTGCCATTCCTTGACATCAGTGGGGACACCGCAAGTCTCAGATAATTTATTTATGAAGATCTGTACTGTGTTTTGGACTTTTGCACTTGTAAGTAACAACCCCTTGCTTTGTGTGTGAGTGTCCTCATCTGCCTGACTCATCCAGTTATGTTATCAACGGTGTCAGGTTTAAGAGGCCCCAAAAATAGCCTTGGGAGCATGGATACCCGCACTGTCATATTTGGTGACAGTGTGAGATGAGCCGAGGTGGTGAGGACTGAAGAAAGGAGGAATGGCAAGAGGGAGAGGTGCCTGACTTTTTAAAAGAACCCACAGGGCATTTTAGGACTGAGCTTTTTAATGGACATTTTATGTATTGATTGTTTAATTATCATTTTACAATTCTTATTATTTTAATGTCCTGATTTTATAGAGGGGCTTGCATTTTGTTTTACATATGGGTTTTAGTGCTTTTATTATTTATTATTGTTCTTTAGTGCAGTGACAGGGCCAAGCCGTGGACCTGGGCCACCAGTTGCATTGGGTTGCATTAAAGGTGGAGCCTTTCTGTGCAATTGGAGGCTTGAGGGGGGACGTATGTGGTAATAGAGGGTCTGCGGCTCAGAAAAGAGGGTTGTTTAAATAAATAAATAATTTGGCCGGCTCGCTCTCCGTGGGTGTGCACACTCATGCAACTGCTGGGGATTGGTGTGGTGAGACGTATCTGCATGTGAGGATGTGGTCTGTCTCAATTGCTTCATCGGCTTCCTGTGGTGCACAATTGAGGCGCTGCACCCACAAAGGCATATAAGAAAGAGCTGGCACAAGAAGAGGGAATAAGATCGGAAAGGAAAAAAGAAAGAAAAAGAATGGAGGTTAGAGAAAGGAAGGAGTGAGAGAGAGATGGTGTTAGATTGGAGGAAGCAGACTGACAAGAATGGAGCCGCAGAGAGGAGCATGTGTGGCCAGTGTTCAGGAGGGGACTGAGGGGTCAATCCTGTTAAGAGACCATCACGCTCAGGACTGTGCTCTCGCCAGGAAGAGTCATTGAGTTAGCAGCGGTGGGAGGACAGCATGCTTTCGCCAGGTGGAGCCATTTGGCAGCAGTGGGCATGGAGCAGAGCAGGGTTCAACGACTCCCTGTGGAACACCATGGGGCAGACTGAGGAGACACAGGCAGGTATAAAAAGCCGTCTGTGACTGCTGGTGGGCTTTTCCTTGGACTGCAAGGTCCAAAAAAGATGAATTGCGGAGACGTCAGTTTTGTAGGGGCACCAGGGCTCTGAATTGGAAAGAACAGTTTCCTGCTGTGCTTTTTAACCTCATTTTAATGAATCATTTACTTGACTGATTTTAACCTCCACATAGACACTGTTCTTTTTTTTGATTATTCATTTATTGGAAGATTTGCACTGCACTGTTTTGACTTGTTTTTAACCCTTAAACTGGCAGAACCAGCTATAGTTGTGTCTCAGTGCACTTTGCCAGCACACCGGGGACGATCAGTCAGTGCCATACATTCGTTGAGTAGCCAGCTCGTGCCCACTGTCACCCCTAGCAAATCAGCATCACTGTCCCTGGGATTCAGCCGCTGCACTAGACTAGCCTGCAAGCATCAGTGTTGGCCTCATTGTGCTTACGTGCAGCCAGTTCAAGCGCAGTTGGCTCAGTGATTTACTGAATTTCAACAAAGGCGTCAGTTCTCCTTGTACATATAATAATAGATTGTTGCAGTAGTTTTTTAAATAGTTTTTACAGTTCTTTGGCAGTGTGTAAAATGATCAGTGTTGCAGTAATTGTGATGCTCTTTGCATGAAAAAAATACGTTCCATTAAAATTTCACTTTTTCTTGGGAATTGTGACGTTTCCTTAAAAAGTGTAGCAAAAACGTATTTGGTGTCCGGGGGTGCATTAACCCCCCAAGTATATGGCAGTTTAAGGGTTAATAAAAGCACTTTTTGTACCTACCCCTTGCTTCATGTTATGTCCACATCTGCTGGCTCATCCGGTTACGTTATCGATGGCTCCCAAAACATAAGTGGGAGCGTGAAGCTGACCTGCACCGTCACAGCATGCAATACTAAATTTGTGAGTTTTCAACCTGAAACCAAGCAGCCATCTCTTATATTAGCAGTGGGATCATTCCACAACTGCCCTATAATTAGGCTCTAATAACCTCTCATTATTTTGTTAATCTTTGGAATGTTCCATATGCTGGTATCTTGAGATCTTACGTTCACTCTGGTTTGTAAGTAATGATAAATTCAGAGAATTAAGCAGGGCCTTGGCCATTTAAGGCTTTATATGTAAGAAGAAGCTTAACTGCAAGCTGGTTTAATGACTTAAGGACAGGTGTTTTGTGGTCAGACTTTTTAGTTCTTGTAATGATGTTTGCTGCCACATTTTGGATTGACCAAAAGCTGCATGCAGAATGCTACTCAAAATATCAAGAAAGGGAGGTAAAAGGATTTTCCTAAGAAAGGCAATCCACAGCAACCAAGTCACAATACAAATCCAGAAATCCGAAACCTTATAAAAAAGTAAAGAAAGTCTGAAAATTCAGTAAGACAATACTTACAACACCCCCCAAAGACCAGAGCACATTTAAATGACCACAAAGATTTGCTGTTCTAGTCTGAATATAAAGGCTACAGACAGTCCCAAAATGATGAGGAAAAAGTGGCCCACCTCTTGGGGATCTACCAACAAAATACTAATAGCATGGCACAACAAAAATGTTCACATATAACCTAAAACATCACAATATAAATGAATACTGTTATATAAAACAAAACAAGATAGGTAATAAAACACAGCAGTATTTAAACAAAAGTAAGTAAAGCATCAAAAATACACAAAAAAAGACATAACAGAAAAGAATTGAAATCTGTCTTAAAAATGGCATCAATGAGTTTCCTGGTCCAGGTCACCTTTGAAACGTCCTTAGTTCACAGAAAGACAGAGCATTCCGGAATGCCATTAGAAACAATGGAGAGGTCCATTTCCAGACTGCAGTCATGTCATGTGTCAGCATTGCCAGACACAATCGATTTGTTTGTTACAGCCAGGGTTTGTTCCCTAGCCATTTTGTAATTTTATATTTGTCTCCTGGCTATGTTCCTTGTATTCTGGGAATGGAACTCCAAGAGGCAGAACCCCCATGACATCACTTCCGGGGGACCGACCTCCGCCTTTATATTCTCGTGAAGGAGATACAGTAGATTCCCTCAGAGTTCATTCAGTACAGATTTCAATTGTGAGCATTGTTTAGATTTTTCTGGTTTATTGGATTTCTGTTTGGTTTCTTGGGTTCTGTTTTCTCAATTATGGACTGTACTAGTTTGCCTTGGATTACCTTTTTAGGCATACCCATTTTGCCCCTTGTGACTATTATTGTGCGTCTTTTGCTTATTGAAATAAAATCAATTGTTTTAAAAGATTCTCCATTGAACTTGCCTTTCAAACGGTTTTTGTCCTTGAAGAGCATTCTTGAGTATTTTGGGACATTTAAGGTATTATTTGAACTTTAAAAGCCAGTTCCCCATTCTGGTCCCTTGCAGGCCAAAGTCTGCCTTTGGAGTTTGGGGACAGGCTTCCTGGGGTGAGGCTTACCATTAGACTGGCTTTTTAAGGTCTAGTTTGTGGACAATTTTTTTCCCATATCTGTGTTGCTTCATCCCAACAGGACTTAGCAGCTATACTACTGTATTCTCATAATCTCATGTCTACTTTTATATTTACCTTTTTCATTTATTTGTTTTGTTTTTTTTAATCAGGCAACTGTAATAGTTGCATACAACATAATTTACTTAAACTTTCAAAAAGTCCACATTAGTTGTAGGTATCTCAAGTTGGATAACCATCAGGAGGCAAAAACTACAGATTAGAGAAGAATGCTCCATGCAGAGTGAAGTCATCAGTGGAGTGTAGTCCTTCTGGGGTCTTTCCTGGAACTGTTACTTTCTCTGTTTGATATTAATGATGCTGATTCCTTTATAGTTAGTGAGAAGTCAACTAAAATGACACCTTTTATTGGCTAACTAAAAAGATTACAATATGCAAGCTTTCGAGGCAACTCAGGCCCCTTCTTAAGGCAAGATGTAATCTTTCTTTTTTGCATTTCGTTAAGAGGAAGATGTCGCTGTCCATGTGTGCCAGTTTCTTCCACCGGATCTTCAATTCCATGTAGTGGTAGTACATTTCGGTGTCTTGTATGTCTGTAGTACTAGGCCTCGGAAGCTTGCATATTGTAATCTTTTTAGTTAGCCAATAAAAAGGTGTCATTTTGCTTGACTTTTCACTACATTCATAATGGCTAACACGGTACAACACCCTAGTACTTTATAGCTAGGAAACTTAATTTGAAGGAATGACAGGCAGTAAAGAGACAGCAAAAACATTCAGAAAGACTTGGACATGCTTCAGAGCTGGAGGAACATTCAAAAATATGTTTTGATGTAGAAAAGCACAAAGTGTTACACGTGCACAAAAGGAATGTCACTTTTAAATATAAGATGTTAAACATTGTCCTACAAGAAGTAACCACAGTAAAGAATTTAGGGGTTTATGTTGGTGCAACATTTTCATCATCTAAGAAATGTGCAGAAGCAATAAAAGAATCCAAATAAAATGTTAGGGTTATATCACAAAAACTGTTCAATATAAATCAAGGGATGTTAGGCTCACACTATACCATACGCTAGTGAGACTACGTCTGGAGTATATTATGTAGTTCTGGTGACAACACTACAAGAAAGTCATAGCAGCACTTGAAACTGTGAAGAGGAGAGCAACCAGGTGCATCCCAGGACCTCAGGACATGTCCTACCATGACAGATGGAGAGAATCAAACCTGTTTAATCTCAAACAGAGGAGACAGTATGGGGACCTCATCCAGATCTTCATAGTAGATCCAGACAATTTCTTTCAACAAAATGGTGAAACACTTACTCGAATACACCAGTGGAATTTAAGGGGAAGTGCCTTTAGGACTGAAGCCATTAAGCACTTCTTTACTCAGAGTTGTGGGAATCTGGAACAAACTACCAAGACATGCAGTTGAATCAGAAACCTTGACAACCTTGAAAAAGAATCGGGATGGGACATTAGGACAGCTTAGCTATTAGTTAAACAAACAAGCATGATGGGCTGAATGGACTGCTGTTGTTTGTTAAATTTCTCATGTTCTTATGAAGAACTGTAAGATGAGTTTTGTTGATGTTGTTTTTTTTTTTCTTATAAAAGCATTTTTTCATAATGTTATTATTTGTACTGTATATTGTTATTTCCACAATGAAGGTTATTGTGCTTTCTCTTCCCAGCAGAATACAGTATGTTCAGCTTTCTTAAAGGAAGATTAAAGAAGTTAAGCAGGTTCCTTTTGAATGACCTTATGTAGTCAAAGGTCTGTATATCTAAAAAAATGAAACGATAAGAGATGTAATAAAACAAATACAAAAATAACAATAGAGAAGCAAGCAGTAAGCTGGCAAGGATACAGAAAAATGTCTGAAGCCAAAAAAAATTAATAACCCAACCAGAATCATCATAACAATGTTATGTAAAGGCTCATAATCCTCCAATAAGGTGTGCTTGTCAAATCAGTTTTTAATGCCTCCTGAGCCTTCAGTTTCTGTTTTTTTCCTTAAATTCTCCCTGACTAACAAATGCAAGTGACAGACAATTAGGAAGTGGAGTATGCAGAAGGGGAGGAGTGACTGCAATCAAGAAGAGGTACTTCCTAATTTGAGAGTCAAAAACTTAAGAGATGAAGTCAACTGCACACAAAATAAAGGTTAGCAGTGTGAAGAGAGCCATTCAGTTTGCTGACACTCCTCTGTTGCAAGTCAAAATCACATTTAGAGATGTTTCAAATGCATTTGTAAGATATCTGGAATTGTATTGTAATTAGAAAATAAAAACACAGATAAACAGTCTGCCGACCAGATGGTGAAAACCCTATAATTGGCAGATATTGGCCACAGAAAATATTCAAAAAACAATTTAAAAAGTTAAGCGCCCAGTGCTGTATTGAAATGTCTTCCTTAGACCCAAGTCCCAAAATGACTGACTTCTTCTGGTAGTGGCAATCTTATGCTGCATTCCATTTGTAAGAATTTTCGAGTTCCTAATCAGAATTTTCTACTGAAACATCTCCTTAAGTTGGATTTCCAACTCAGAAACTCTGGACTGGTTTGTCAAGTCCGAATTTGGCTGAGTTCAGATCATGACGTCAATCCAAAATGGTGGCGTACACCAAGAACTTCAGTAAAAGCTACTGTTTATTAGCACTTTTGTCTATTTGTGTCTCATACACTCAACACAGTCCAACTTCTATCTGTGGATATGTTGCTACGGTGTTTGGATACACAAAATACAGAATGATGTGTTGTTATCAACTGCTATTTATTGCGAATGAGCAAAAACAACAAAGGTTTTCCTGGACACCTTCCAAAGTTTTTTACTGGAATGCGATCAACACGGGTGTGATGTCATTCCCAGCTCTGACACCCGACTTTCGAGGTAAATAGAACGCAGCATTCTGGGAGGTTCTGGGAGGAAGTGGTGGAACTGCTATGCGAAGAAAAAGTGACATCAGTATTCCTTAAGCCTTCGATCTTCCATTCTGTGGGCAAAAGAGGGAAAGACTTGAACGACAGTACCAACCCTTGACTCAGGGTGGCATTGCAGGCAAAACACATGCTCTGTAGATGTCTCCTACTCACGTGTTTGTATAAGCATTTAAAATACCTTAAATGAATTATAGATAACAACAACAACATTTATTTATATAGCACATTTTCATACAAAAAGTAGCTCAAAGTGCTTTACATAATGAAGAAAAGAAAAATAAAAGACAAAATAAGAAATTAGAATAAGACAACATTAGTTAACATAGAAAAAGTGTAAGGTCCGATGGCCAGGGGGGACAGAAAAAACAAACAAAAAAAAAACTCCAGAAAGCTGGAGAAAAAAATAAAATCTGCAGGGGTTCCAGACCACAAGACCGCCCAGTCCACTCTGGGCATTCTACCTAACATAAATGAAATAGTCCTCTTTGTAGTTAGGGTTCTCACGGAGTCACTTGATGCTGATGGTCATACAAACTTCTGGCTTTTAATCCATCCATCACTGTTGGAACATCATGGTGCTTTGAGTTTGCACCACCACCAAAAGGACACCGGAAAAGGAAACAGAACAGAGAGTAGGGGTTAGTACGGATTTTAGGGCCACCATGAATAGTTATTATAATGAATTGGATATACAGAGTATCAGGATTTAAATTACAGTGAAGTTATGAGAAGGCCATGTTAAAGTAATGTGTTTTCAGCAGTTTTTTAAAGTGCTCCACTGTATTAGCCTGGCGAATTCCTATTGGCAGGCTATTCCAGATTTTTAGGTGCATAACAACAGAAGGCCGCCTCACCACTTCTTTTAAGTTTTGCTCTTGGAATTCTAAGGAGACACTCAGTTGAGGATCTGAGGTTATGATTTGGAAAATAAGACGACAGACATTCTGATATATAGGATGGGGCGAGATTATTTAAGGCCTTATAAACCATAAGCAGAATTTTAAAGTCAATCCTGAATGACACAGGTAACCAGTGTAGTGACATCAAAACTGGAGAAATGTGCTCGGATTTTCTTTTCCTGGTTAGGATTCTAGCAGCTGCGTTCTGCACTAGTTGCAAACGATTTATGTCATTTTTGGGTATTCCTGAGAGGAGTGCATTACAGTAATCTAGTCGACTGAAAACAAAAGCGTGAACTAATTTCTCATATATCTGAAAATATATCTGTTTCAAGATTTGTCAAATGTATTTCAAAATATACATTCTTGTGCATTTTGAAATATCTGATTTTTTTCAAGATATCTTAAAATAAGTCTGTAGGCATTTTGGAAAATCTGAAATGCAATTCAAGATAACTCAAAATGCCTTATTGTTTTCATTGTTTACCTGTGTAATTTAAGATATCTTGAAATGGATCTGACATATCTGATATCTGTAACTTAGAAGTTATTTTGAAATATTTTGAAATGCATACCAGATGTTGGATGATATTTTCATATATCTGGAAATGTAATAAAGATATCTTAAATAGTACTTTTGGATATCTTCATATTGTCTTACATTTGACATGTCTAAAATACATTTCTACATCTCATTTTATGATGTCTTAAAAATAGGTCACTGCTCCATTCAGATATTTTAACATACATTTCAAGATATATTAATTACATTTTAGATATTTAAAAAAAAACATGAAATTACTTTAAGACATCTGTTTGTAATTTTCTGATCTGCTGTTCTTGATATTTCAAGTACATCCTCAGACATCTCATACAAGCTTGCTGTCAATTTTCTGATATTTGAATTCCATTTCAAGATATGTCAGAAACAATTCCAGCACATTTAAAGAAATCACAAGTGCATTTCAAAACATCTTACAAATGACCGTGTCACACATAAATGCTTGTGGTGCAACTGGATGGCTCAGGTTAGGTAAAGTTACCATCTATAGTGACAGGGAAAAATCCATGACCTCTTCTTTCTTCCCTGCAGACAAGAGAATTAGTCCTGATGCAGGCTAGGATGCCGCTTCCAGTAAAATAATAACAATAATTATTATTATTATTTATATTTATATAGCACTTTTCTCACTATTCAAACTGATTTACATAGAGAGTGAGGAGCCACTTCAGCCACCAGTAATGTGCAACATCCACCTGGATGATGCGACGACTGCCATTTTGGTACCAGAAAATTCACCACACATTAGCTGATAAGTGGTGAAGTGGTCAGAGAGATAGTCAGTTAGAGACAGATGATGACTAGTGGGCCAGCATGACCAGGCTATGGCAAACAATTTAACCTAGACATAAGGAAACACTCTACTCTTTTCAAAGAATGCCCAGAGATCTTTAATGACCACAAAGAGTCAGGACCTCAGTTTTACATCTTATCTGAAGGATGGCACCAATTTTTGCAGCACAGTGTCCCCGTCACAGCACCCACACATTGCGATCCACAAAAAGACCATAAGGAAATTATCCCCTGCTGGACACCCATCCCAAGCTTTTCCTAGTTGGGTTCCTATCCAAGTACTTGTTGGGCCCAAACATACTTAGTTTCAGGCTGTTCTGAAGTGCATATTGTATGGCTGCTGGATGACCATTCGGCCCACGCTCACTTAGTTAACACAACCCCATAATACAGAAGATCATTTTTTGAAGGTGGGAAACACACAGGACACCATGCACTCAATCCATTGCATCTTTTTCTTTCATTTTCTGCTCTGCTTATCAGATGGGGATATCTTTATGATATCTCTGTTTCCTTTATTACCACATTTGCATACACAAAGTCAAATTGAAAGGATCAGAAAATTTTACACAAAGTGATTCCAATATATCATGAAATGAATTTCAGATGCCTTAAAATGCAAGTAAGGTCAATTTGAGATCCCTGAAAATGTTATTTGAGACACCTTACAGTGTCTCTGAGATATCTGAAAATCTACTGCAGATATCTTAAAATGTAAAGGAGCAAATTTTGAGATGTCTGAAATTCATTTTGAGACATCTTTAAACATTAATTCTGCTTGTCATGCCCTTTGTATTTGCTGACACCAATCCAAGAAAACCTCAACACGTGTGAGCGCACTTTTTCCACAATGTGCTGAATTAAGTCATATTTTCAGGCATGTCTCACAGACAGGAATCTGCAATTACAACTTCATTGTGCTGTCACTCACCTGTCTCCTGACTCTGAAGAATTAATCTTCACTGGAGAGCATCAGAAAACTCCCTATTACAAGCATTTTTTTATTTATGAAAAGGTAAAAATTTGGTGTATGATATACAAGTGATTGTTTTTAGTTATTTAGTGAATGAACAGGCAGTGCTGGTTGAAGCCCATTTGGATGGCTGGCTGGCTGGCTGGCTGGCTGGCTGGCTGGCTGAATGGATGGATGGATTTGATTTACTTTAATGTTATCCAAAACATATAACAAGGAGTGCACAGCTTAACAAAATTGAGTTTCTCCGGCTCAATGTACAAACACAAATATAGAGACAAGTGCACGTTATACAACAATATAACTATGATCCAGATCTAACTATGCAACTTTTAATGCAATGCAATGCAATGCAATAATTGCATAATTATATCTGGACCACGCTGTAGATAGCCATAATAGATAGCATATAATCCAATAGACACACTGGTGAATAGCTGTAAAGTGTTCAAGTGACTAAACACATTAACGTGATGCACAGACATAACAGTATTTTAGGAGGTATGAGATTCTGAGTCTATGAGTTATTACAGTCTGTGTGTGTGTTCAGGAATTTAGAGAGAGCTGAGTAGTCTGATGGCCTGTGGGAAGAAACTTCTACTGAGTCTGGCAGTCTTGCACTACATACTGCACTAGTGTTTGCTAAAGGGCACAAGTTTGAAGAGTCCATGGGCTTGGTGGGTGGGATCTCTGACTTTCTTTGTGGCCTTCCTAAAGCAGCATGACCAGTACAGGTTTTGTATAGACGGGTGTGGGGTGGTTTGGTTCTGGTGATTTCCTCTGCAGTCCTCACCACTCTCTAGAGGGACTTCTGATCCAAAACAGTGCAGCTGGAGCCCTAGGTGGAGTGGATAGATGTTGCCCATGTTGTCCACAGCGGATAGTCCGCATCAGCTGCTTCATGGTGGAGAGCAACGGCTGCTGCCTGCCATTAAAGAGCCCCGGGTTTAAACAAATCTTAATATCATTATGAGGTAAACATACAGCATACATTCTGTTTAATGAATATAGCGGTGGGCAAAAAATTAGTAATATCTAATATATATATATGGTGATACATATTTTGTAAATTAACTTTATCGAATATGTTAAAAAGTCATGATGCTTAAGAAGCCAGTTCTTCTGATCACGTCTATCATTACCAGATCAGATAAGATTTCTGTGTTCAGGTGTGCATCCCCCAGCTGACATACCAGAGCAGGAACTGAATGGCAGGCACTTGGGGGGCTGAAGGCTTTGCATCAATCTGGTTCTAACTGATTGCACACCAGTGCTTTGCTAAAACTCATACTTGTGAAGGGTGTAAACCTGCTGCTCTGATACTTTCATCTGTGAGATTTGTGGATTTAATTGAACAGGTAGAATTTATGAGCCTCCAGAAAGAGGACAAGTTTTAGAAGCATGATCACCCATGGCTCTTTCAGGGAATATAGATGGCCGAGATGAAAGGCAGGAATAGGGTGGAAGCTGATGGCTGAGATGATAGGAAATGAACAGTTCTGTCCTAGACGTGAGGTTTAAGTCATGCTGAAAACCTGAATCATTGACACTCCTACTGGGGCAAGAGGTATGTCAAGGAGTGGATACATTGATGCTCATAGAACCCTGCAAGTGCCTTAGGTGCTCCATTCATGCAGGAGGCCATGCTGACATCACATCCATAGGGAAGCTATGCTGTGTCTCTGCCATTTAGATGCTGGACCATATCGGACCAAAGACCAATCAACAAACTAAGACAGAGAGTCACCTAGTAGCTAAGTGCTCAAGATACACTGTCTCTTACTCAAGTTATACTATTCTGCCTACACTCATTTTTACTGTGCATATGTTATGGGCACAATTGGAAAACTTAATTTAACATCTCTATGAATAAAGAGTACAACTTTCTCTTCTGTCTGTCTTAGTACTCCATCTAACTGCTTGTTTTTATATACGTTAAAGAAAGAGATAAGTATTGATCTGTAGTAGCAGTCAATCCCGACAGTGACCAGAATGGTAAGTGTAAACATACAAGAGCTTTAGATTGGATTAGAGGCATTCTGTTCAACTTTACATAATAAAGAGTTGGACACGGAAAACGGGGTCACCCTAAAACAGTCCTAGGCACTGTGCGGCCTACGGTCTGGTTCTGTCTGGCCCGTGGAAGGTGTGAGCAGCAAGTACTTGCATGGGCTTATCAAGTTTCGTTACAGGTAGATGTGACTTTGCAGATGCAGATCATCTATATACACATGAATGGCTAGCCATATCCCACTATATATATATATATATATATATATATATATATATATATATATATAGTGGGATATGGCCAGCCATTCATCCTGGCCAATACCCCCATGCCCCGAATGCCAGCAGGGAATCATGGACAATGGAGTCTCTATTCACAACCCTGCTGGATACCGTGGGGGCCGCCAGAGGACGCTACAGGGAGGCTCAAGGACTTGTATTTTCCCTATAACCCAGAAGTACGTCTTAGTCACAGCGACAGAGGAAATGACATACTTCCGGGATGAAGAAGAAAAGTTTTCACCTGACCCGGAAGTGCTGGGTAATCACATGGACTGAAGGATCAGAAGCATTTCCAGGCCAAAGACTTTAAAAGGACGATGGGAAACCCCAGCAGATTGAGCCGAGTTGAGAGGAAGGGTGACTGGGCTGCTGGGAGGTGTGGAGGATTATTGATTGTGATTATTGTATTGTTTATTGGAATAGTGGAGGTGGCGGTGCTTTGTGCACTGTATTATTATAATAAAATAATAATTTGGACTTTTATCTGGTGTCTGGCGTCTGGTCCGAGGGTTCAAGGGGACGACAGCGCCCCCTATCTGTCACAATATATATATATAAAAAATGCCTGTCTGTCTGTATGTATGTCTGTCTGCTTTTCATGAAAGAACTACTTAACTGATTTAGATTGAGCTTTTCTCTAAAATTTTCTTGAACATTCCAGTTGATTTTGCAACTTCTCTCATCGCGCTAAGTGTTATAGTACCAATAAATTTGACGGAATCCAAGAGACAGGCTGTGGGCTGAGGACTCATGCACCAGCCTCTGTTCAAGTTGGTCTACCTCTCGCAACGTGTTGGAGGGTACCTTGCCTCCGCTTAGCTAGCGATACCTGTTTGTTCAGTGGACATTATCATCTAGAGACTGAAAAGGAGTAACGTTTGACATTTTTGAGAAAGAGATCAGAGCTACGTGTGTTTTAGATGGATACCTGCTGATTCCCAGACATATCATGGCCATGTGGTTTTCTGGGATGCTGTCCCATCACAGTTGAACATGATCAGATACAGTGCCAACGTTTGACGTTGGAGCACACCTACCTTCCTCTTGGCCAGAATTACATTTTTTTTTTATTGATTTTTAAAGTTTGTCCCGTTTCACTACTATGCGGGCGGAATCGTTGGGGACAGCTAGTAATTGATATGTATGGGAAATTGTGGGAGATTGCATCAGAGATTAGTGTGATGCAGAGATGTTCATGTTATATTGAATAAAGGAAGATGACACCAGTTATTAATCTGTGTCCTGTCTGCATTTTCTTCAAAGACACAACAGTGGTAAAATGCAGAAATTTATCTGAAGAGGAGAAAGTGAGGACTGCAGAGGAATTGTTAGCTAAACTGCAAAAACAGCAAAATCTCTTTACATAGCTTCTTAGGAACAGTAAAAACCAACTATACATTAATTCACAAAATTGCCAAAAGAAACAAACTGTTTTCTGATGGAGAATTTGTTAAAGAGTGCATAATGGAGTCGGTGGCAATCCTCTGCCCAGAGAAGAAGGGTGCTTTTGAACATCTGTCCCTCTTAGGGTGAACGGTTAGAAGATGGATTGAGGAAATTGCAGAGAATCTGGTACTACAGCTGAAACACATGGTGGAAAATATTGACATCTCCTTGGCTGTGGATGAGGGCTGTGGTGTTCGTGACACAGCGCATCTGCTGATTTTTGTGAAAGGAATCTTGAAATGGCTATTAGACTTAGCAATTGCTGTTAATGAGGCTGCGCTTATGAATGAACTGCATACAAAATTGCAAGACAGAGGTCTTTTTGCACATGATATGCACAGCCTACTCAAGGCGTTCATAAGGAAACTGCTGCTTCTCTCTCAACAAGTAGAGAGGAACACATTGACACACCTTCCCATAATGAGAGAAGGAATCCATCAGCTTAACAAATAGGCAGCCATGTTCTGGGCACTGCACGTTGAGTTTGAAGAATTCAAACCAGTGGAAACTGAAATGTTCACCACCTGCTCTCCTTTTACACGTGATGTGTACAGTGTCCCCATTGAGGTACAACTCAAACTTATAGACTTGCAGTCTGCTGGCAGAACACTTCAGTTCACTGCCATTACTGACATTCTATAATTCTCTCATAAAGGAGAATTTCCCACACCTGCCCATAAAACCTACTAGTTCAGTGTTGTCAGGAGCCAGTGCCTATTTCTGCAACACTGACCTCAATTGGTCATTGATCTGCTTATGATTGCAAGAATTAATAAAATAACAGTGGGAGGTCAAGCTTTTAGTTACAGGGCCCCTAAACTGTGGAATGGTCTGCTGCCTGCTACTATAAGAGATGCCCCTTCGGTCTCAGCTTTCAAATCCTGGCTGAAGACTCACTACTTCAGTTTAGCACACCCTGACTAGAGCTGCTGATTAACTGTACAGACTGCATCTCTGTTGTTAGTCATTAGCACTAAAACATAAGTAAGATAATAGTTATAATTTGTTACTAACCCTCAGATATTCTGTTTCTCTTCTCGGTGCTGAAATGTGGCACTTGGTGCCACTGCCCATTTGCCAAGTTGTTTTGCCTGCCTAAGGTAAAGTCATCCCTGATGGAGGATCACAGGAATCATCGGGTAGAGGAGTCCTTTCATCGGATTGTCTGGCCCAACACTGTTTCAGCTGTGGAATGGCCAATAGGGGGAGACAGCTTGATGGCTGAGGTCTCCAGGACTCTATACAAATACAAATCATATTATGTGATATCATCTACTGTTAAATTCTGGTCCGTATTTTTAAAATTTTTATTTTTATACTGTATTGAGGATTTGTTCTGTTCTGTGTATTGTATTGTATTGACACCCACTGCACGCCCAACCTACCTGGAAAGGGGTCTCTCTTTGAACTGCCTTTCCCAAGGTTTCTTCCATTTTTTCCCTACAATGTTTTTTTTTGGGGGAGTTTTTCCTTGTCTTCTTAGAGAGTCAAGGCTGGGAGGCTGTCAAGAGGCAGGGCCTGTTAAAGCCCATTGCTGCACTTCTTGTGTGATTTTGGGCTATACAAAAATAAATTGTATTGTATTGTATAAGGTAGAAACCAACCATGGATGTTCCAGTCTACAGTAGGGAATACGCAGACTGCCAGTGAGGCAGTTAAAAGTGACCAGTCAACCTAAGGTTCAAGTGTTTGTGACATGAGAGCAAAACCAGAGTGCTTAGAGAACACACACACAGATACTGACTGGGCCACTTTTTACAAGAATGAATATGAGAATAACTTCCTTATTCAAATAGGTTATAAATTTATTAAATTAATAATAAATCAATTAATTAATTGAAGGTATAATAGCCAGTCTTAGTATGTTTAATGTTAATGTTAGAATTTCTTAATTTCAATCAGAGAATAGAAGAGAATATAATAATAAATAATTGTTTGCATTTATATAGCACTTTTCTCACTACTCAAAGCACTCAGCAATTGCAGGTTAAGTGCCTTGCTCAAGGGCCCAACAGAGCAGAATCCCTTTTTGGCATTTACGGGAATCGAACCGGCAACCTTCCGATTGCCAGTGCAGATCCCTAACCTCAGAGCCACCACATCAGTTTCTTATAGGTATTTAGTATATGGTATAATCCTTTACCCCCTGTAAGTTAATATAAAATTGAACTTTCTTAGCTTATCTGTATATAGAGTATTAATTAAGCCAGTTAGGAAATAGTCTCACCGCTAGCCTGGACTGTCAAATAGGTTTGCAAATAGCAGATTGGCTCACTGTTTTGATATGAACATTTGAAAGTACAACTGTATGACCAAACCTAGAGAAATGAAACAAGATAAATAAACCTTAAACAGAACTTTTCTTAAACAAGTTTTCTTTTCTTTAATATCAATTTTTCGCTATTTTTTGTGTGAACTGTTTTACTTAGAATTTTACTAAAACTTTGGAATTATTTGAAAACGTGTAACACTAATGCCACGGCTGTTCTACGAGGCAAACTCAAAGCTGCTGAACTTTGGTAACCTGTGGGGCGGACAGCGGGGGTCTTTACCCAGCTGGGATGACCCGACCATAGAAGGACAAGAGGAGAGAGTATTTTCAAGACCATTTCTCCCCGACAGAGGGCAGCCCCCACTGGCTACCAGCAGGGCCACGGGTTATGAGCATGACAACTCAACCCTGTGGGGACCTGTGACAACCGCTGGGGGTGCCTGTACGTTTGCAGGGCCCTATTTGGAATAAGCTCGTTGGGCACCTGAACTCATTCCGGGTGCCCTATAAAAGAAGTCAGCCACCCCCACTCAATGGCCAGAGTCAGGTGGAAGTGGATAAAGCTCGTGAGGAAGAGGAGTGGAGGTGGAAGGACTGGCTGAGACAAGGGACTGTGTTTTACTGTGCTGGGGCTATTGTGTTGCTGTGGGGAGCAGAGAAAAACACTCCCCGAGTGTAAATAAAACCTTGTGCTGTGTGCTGAAACTTGTGTCCAGCCTGTCTGTGTCGGGGTTAGGGAGGTTGTACGCACCCGGGCTTCACACTTGGTACAAACACAGCTACAGAGTTGTCTAAGGCACAGTGAGAATTTAGGTGATTTTGGCATGTAAGGCTCAAAGATAGAAGCTGTTATTAATATTTCTATGTAGCTCTTTTTAAAAACTCCATGTTTCCATCCTGTATGTAACTGAGATGGGTCACCATTAGGAGGTAGCAGACTCATTAAGGGCACAGGTTATATTATGTTCATGTCTTGTGGGAACTTCATAAATACAAACTTCTGAGAAAGAAACTCAGTATGCCCTCCAACTCATATCTGTTAATAGGTGTCATCTCAAGGTAAATTCTCTGATTACACATCTACAAGAGAGAGAGCATGAAGAACATTGACACACTGAGGGTGAATGGTAGGAATAATTTGCTTGTGGACTTTTGAACATTGGGTTTGTGTTTGTATTAGGTGTACTTTTATATTAATTAATGGCTGAACATGCAATTATTTCCCACACTTGAGAAGACTAGCTCAGGGAATGCTTGTCCTCTTTGGATCAACATACATATGTGAACAGACATCCTCAGTAATGAAATTCAGCAAATCCATGTACGGATCTTCTCTCAATGATGACCACCTGTTTGCTGTACTATGAAAAGCAACATCAGGAATTCCACCTGACGTCTTCAGTGCTCTAGATGAAGCTCATCCAAGACTTCATTCTTCCAACTAAGCTGACAAAGGTACAGAGACAGTAAAATACTTTATCAGTGATTAATGCAGTACAGCCGTGGCTTTATTCATGACTGTGTTCTTAGACAGCACCAGTGCAGAGCTTGCTCAGGAATGGCAGCAGGCAGGTGTGAGTGATCTGCGCACACAGTAAGGTGAAGACTTTTGGAAGATGGCCTGGTGTCAAGAAGGCCAGCAAAGAAACCAACTAAAACATCAGGGACAGACTGATATTCTGCAAAAGGTACACAAATTGAACTGCTGAGGACTGCTGGGCTAAAGTCATTTTCTCTGATGAATCCCCTTTGCGATTCTGTGGGGCATCCGGAAAAAAGATTGTCCAGAGAAGAATAGGTGAGCACTACCATCAGCCCTGTGTTATACGAACAGTAAAGCATCCTGAGACCATTCATGTGTGGGGTTGCTTCTCAACCAAGGGAGTGGACTCACTCACAGTTCTGCCTAAATACACAGCCATGAACAAAGAATGGGACCAAAACTTTGAAATTTTGGGTCCATGGCCAGGAAACTCCCCAAACCTTAATCCCATTGAGAACTGTAAGAGTTGAATTTGAATCCTGGTCCAATGTGCACCTAGGATGTGTCGGAGTCGCATATCCTTCTGAGCTTATGCTTAAAAGCTGATGCTGTTATTTTAGTATTTATTACTATGATAAATGCATTTTTTGTTATTTTGTATAACCCTTAAGAGCAAATGTTATATTTTATGGCATAACCATTCTTCTATAGTACTGTTTCCTGTTTTGAACCCAGCTGAAAAAATTAGATCTTCTTCCTCTATCCATGTCTCCTAAAATAAGAATAAAAATAATACATTTAAAATGTCATGTACATCCTAAGCAAACAGGACAATCAATCAAATTGTGGTCATTTAAGGTATCAACATTTGCCATGTCCCGTTAGCAACTAGGTGTAACCAATCATATTAAAAGTTTTCTTATTATGTAATGAATTCCTTTTTTTGAGTAGTGACATAATCAATGAATTGTATAAATATAGCGCAGAGGACACTTTTTTCTTTGTAACATGTTGCTAATAAGATATGCACTTGTTGCCTCTTGCGAGATTTAGATTTAGATAAAGAATAATCATTAATGCTTTCTCCTGCCTGTGTTTTATTGCTTAAATCGGGGCGTCCTGGTGGGGGGGGTGTCTGTTTTCATAATTTTTCTCCCACACAATTTGTGGTCAATCTTCAAGAGGCGAGTGGACAAACAAAAACCCACCAAGCATTGATGATGCAAGAATGAGCTGCCATCGGTCAGGATTTGGTCCAGAAGTTGATTGACAGCATGACAGGGCGGATTGCAGAGGTCTTGAAAAAGAAAGATGGCCCAACACTGCAAATACTGACTCTTTGCATAAACTTAATGTAATTGTCAATTAAAGCCTTTGAAACTTATGAAATGCTTGTAATTATACTTCATAGAAACATCTGACAAAAAGATCTAAAAACGCTGAAGCAGCAAACTTGGTGAAAATTAACATTTGTGTCATTCTCAAAACTTTTGGCCACGGCTGTACAATATATTTATTATTTTGTTTTTTGTTTTACACAGTCAGGAATTGTAGATTGTGCAACAAAGCATGCTATAATGTGTGTATGTTCCATGGTTCAATAAATCAAACAAAATCTGTGACTCTATGTTCTATAACATTGTTATTATGGTGAAAAAAAAGAAATATATCATATTTATCATAATGTAACAGTTGACAGAAATGTGTTCGGCCGTCCTGTACAAGCTGGTTTTCTGAAATGCCCCCACCCCCCCATAAAAAATGCTTGCCCACCCCTACCCAAAGACTTTAGAGCAACAAACCAAAGTGAAAGCCTGACACTTGACATCCTTTTCAAGGATACATGTTGCTCCTTATTGTGTAATCCACTTAAATTACAAGCTGCGGCCCTTAGTAAATTAAGGTTTCGAACCCCTTGCCACATATCACCTCAGCATGAGTGTGGGAGTGCCCTGGACTGGCACTCTGCCCTGGGTTGTTTCCGGTATTGCAACCAATGCTCCCTGGAAATCCATCATAATCTCTATATATGCAAAATAAGGTCTGTTCATCTGTCACTCAATTACTTACAAACTAAGTCAGATGGTCAGATCTTGAAAGCTCACGACCTGATAAATTACAGTAATTGAAAAAATTGAGGTGGCTGCAACCTCAAGAAATTGACTTGCGCTCATGTATTTCTTATGGCTAAGTGACAGGCAAATGAAACAAAATGGAGGGAAGAAAAAAGAAGACCATCCGACATCTTCTGATCATCGAGGATATTACTGAGGCCGATGGCATGACAGAAAAAAAATCCTCTAGTTGTCAACAAGTGAAGAACACCATAACAGGAAGAAGATGAGAAGAGCCACCTGCCGAACGTCAAGGGTGGGATGCAGAACACAAGAACAACAAAGTCACATAGAGAGTTTACTGTTGTTTATATCTATATCTTGTTAGGTCAAACAACTCCATCTCATTAGAAGACAACATGCTGAACCACATTGTCAAGCAAGACGTAATCCAGAATGTAGAGCAGGGGTGTCAAACTCCAGTCCTGGAGGGCAGCAGTGGCTGCAGGTTTTCATTCTAACCATCTTATAAATTAGTGACCAGTTTTTGCTGCTAATTACTTCTTTTAATTAATCTGACTCGGGCCCTTTAGTTGTTTCTTCTTCCTTAATTAGCAGCCAAACAATAATGAGACACAGAACAAGCCACCACATGACCAGCTCACCTGTGCCCATCACACAATATCTGAAAATAAAGAAAGGTGAAGATCTCAGTAAGGTTGACCTCTCAACTCACCAAAACACTTTGACAATGTTCTTATGAAAAACAGAAAATCAACAGTTTTGGAAATGCCTGCTATGCCAGAACGAGAGCAACAACAAGCTATGCAATTAAATAACCGGTTTAATTAACAGCAAGCATCAGCTTCTCATTAAGAAATTGGTTGGAGTTTGAAGCCCCGGTTTAAGCTGGTCATCTGTTGGCTCATTTCACGTCACATTTCTGTTTGGCTGTGTTTTGTCTCGGTAGAGTAATATATTGCTCTACTTTCCCCTTTTGTATTATTAATGTGTAGCCTTTGTCAGAATGTCTCAAATCTCACAGACTTACCACTGTTTATAAGGTATTATAATATACTAGCCAACCCGTGGCGTAGCATACGCCACATAATTATGTATTGATGGGTGAACACTTCCTGAAAGACACAGTTGTCCAAATGGGGTGGGTTTGAGGATACGACTGTAAGTGAATGCAAAGATGGAAATCTGGAGAGAGGGTGGGGAAGCGGGCCGAGAGGTTTCGGGTCCTAACCGTCCAATGACTGGTCGGCACAACCAGTAACAATCCCTCATCAGGTTCACCTACGGAACCCGTGTTAGGACATTTACATCCTCTAGATAGACAAGTTCGATCGTCTGACTCCCATTCCGCCCCCACCATTCTAGTCTGCTGATTTCTTAAGTCATCTCTTAGTCATCGTTCAGTACGCACTGCCTGCTCATGTGTCCGCCCCCAACTCCTCACCTGAATTGCTTTCGCCTGTGTACAGTCCACATGCACTTGTGAGTCACGTTGACTGTTCATTTTCCACACACAGCCTCAGTCACATGCACCTGTGAGCCACGTTCAGGCCGGGTGAGGTTTCCCGTGTTGAGTCAAATTAAGCCACAGGCTCCACACCTGGTGGTGCCCTTCCGTCAATTCCTTTCAGTTTCAGCTTTGCAACCATACTCCCCCCGGAACCCAAAGACTTTGGTTACCCGGTTGGCTGCCTGGCAGGTCATGGGAATAACGCCACCGGATCGCCAGTCGGCATAGTGTATGGTCGGAACTACGACGGTATATGATCTTCTTCGAACCTCTGACTTCTTGATTAATGAACACATTCTTGGCAAATGCTTTTGCTCTCACGCCATGGTCGGCTGTTTAGTGAATTGTTGGTGGGTGGGGCTCTGTGAGTTGGTGGGCGTGGCTGTCTTGAATGCATCTTGCTTGCCATGGACTTAGTGAATTATATATATATATATAACTTCTCCCCACCTTCCCTTCTACATTTATAACCTCAGGCAATTAGGTGTAGTAAAAGACAAGCAGGAGTTAAGTTACAATTTAAACAATGTATTATTGATAATATTCATAAATAATAACAATATGCAAAGTACATTTGAATATTGGCAGCCATACAACCTGATAAATGGTGATGTATAGTTCAGGCAGCACACAGACTTGTTAGTTACTTAAAAATGTCTCCAGTTAAGGCATCATTTGTGGTAAGCTTTCTTCAGAACAGACCACATGCCTGTCTCAATATGGCTGCTGAGCTGTGCTCTTCATTGTGTTGTCCTTTTCAGTTCATGGCGTGTGAGATGCTCCTTCATCATTTGGTAAGAGAGATAGAGTGTGGTTAAGCAAGCAAATTTATAGATTCTCTGTTCAACAGGACGTCATGGTACTTAAAGGCTTCTGATGCAAGCCAGTTCCAAACAGCCATACTTCAGACCAATGGGGGAATAGAACATCTTAACACCTGCCATCCCCCAAAACCATATGTTAAGGTAAAGCTTGGCAGTTAGGCAGCCTGACTTTCCTGCGGGGGTTGACTGAGAGACTTTAGCAGAGAAACACTTGCCAAACTGGTTTGAGGCAACCCCCCCCCCCCATATATCGTAAAATTACAAAGAGACTCAGCCTTAAAAGGGGGGATGGGGTTCTTAAACCGTCAAACCATTGCTGTTATTATATATAATGTTAACACTGATATTACATTGCTTTGCCTAAGTTACAAATAAAGACATACAAAATATTTATCAACTTGTATGCAAAATTTCACATCACAACAGGCTGCCTTTTAATGAGGAAACAAATCAATTCAGAGGACTGAATCCTTCTAACAGGGCTATTAAAATGAAGGAAAAAAAGTGAATTAGCAGTGAAAACCGGTCACTGATTAGGAAAAGGGTTAGAATGAAAACCTGTAGCCGCTGCGGCCCTCCAGGCCTGGAGTTCGACACCCCTGATGTAGAGCGATTGACCAGCAAGCAAACAAGATGGCTCATAGACATGCAAGACAAAGACGAGGATAGAATTAGAATTAGTGAATTAGATGGGACTTTATTTGTCTCAAGAGGGAAATTTGGCTCATTGCAGGAGGTTACTATTATTAAAACACACACCAGAACAACTAAAAACCAAGTAAAATAAATAAGTAAGAAAAACCTCTGTCTTGGCAGTCCCAGTGCTGCATTATGCAGACATATTGCCATTTGTATAAAGAAGCCCCCCGTTGTGTTTCTTGACACACTTCTGCTAAATAATTGGTTGGTTGAAAGTCCTCAGTGTTGGTGTGTCAGAGAGAGAGGATGTGCAGCATTGTTCAAAATGGCACTCAGATTTGTTTTCATTCTCTCTTCCATTACTCCCTCCTGGGGGTCCAGAGCACGTCCCATAACTGAGCTTGTCGCTCTAATTAGCTTGTTGATTCAGGTGGGCCTCTCTTGAAGTAATGTGGTCAGCCCAGCACACCACAGACTGGCCATCACAGAGCTGTAGACGTGAAGGATGTCTCTATCCACATTAAAGGAACACAGTCTCTGTTCCTTTCTGTTTGGAGACCAGTCCTGCCCGTCATTGCTGTGGACACCATTATACTTGTAGGAGTGCACCACCTCTAAGCAGTGATTGGGCATCGAGGCTCATTGGTGTGTGAAAGTCAATAAGATAAGCAGTTCCTTGGTTTTACTGATGTTAAGTTGCTGACAATTCTCCAAGTTCTCCACCTGACCTCATTCCCTTTATCAATGCACCCCATAAGTGAGGAGTCATCCGAGAATTTCTGCAAGTGACATGGAGGAGGAGCAACCTGGTGTTATATTTATAGTCTGAAGTGTGCAGAGTGTGTGATGCAGAAGGCAAGAACAATAAATTAACAGAAATGCACTGCGATAATCAGGAAGGCTGTTCATTTGTCGAAACTTCCAGCCGTATGAGAGAATTGCTTTTATAGCCTTACATGGATGTTTCTTTGAAGACCCCCACTTAGCAAAGTTACATCAGTGATCTGGTCACCGTGAAGCTGCATTTTTTTCATGATGAAAACAAACCAATGTGTTGCCAAAATGAAATATTTCGCTTGATACGGATGAGTCAACAGAAATAGTAAAATACATTTTGATGTCGAGAGTCAAAGACTGTTCCTGGTACCAGAGGCGGTCTTAGGGGTGTGTGGGGCTTAGGGCTGACCAAACACTCGCGGGGCCGGTTACGTCAAACGCCATTACTGGTATTTGTGGACTGTATAGCCTTGCGCGTGAATTTAATAAAAATAATGTAAACATAGACCCGATTTTCTCATTAAAGTATTCAGCTAAATTTTTGCAAAATAACATGTGGACTTTATCAAAATATAACTGGAGAATATAACTTGACAAATCCACTCAAACAGGACACGCGGACCTCAAAAGTGGGTCCCCCTTAGGCACGGGGCCTGGGGCGGTCACCCCACTTGCCACCCCCAAACGCCACAATTGCCTGGTACTGTGGCATTTGTTTATTGCGGAGAACCAGCTTAAGTTCGGATGCTATTTAATGCAAGACAGTTTTCATCTGATATGATCTGACAAAGTGGTAAAGGCAGGAGAGGGTCTGGGGACTTATGAAGGAGATACGAGCACATTACAATTAAAGCTGTTAAGTGTGTTCCAATCTTTGAAAAACTGACTGAATTTGTCCAGGTAGCTGCCTAAGAGCGGTTGTATCATCATCCTGTTGATGTTTAATTTTAAACTCGGCAACAGAACGATTAGTAAATCTGAACCAGTGTCTAACTGCATGTTTCAAACACAACAAGCTGGACCTGCTTTACTCAAATGGTAACACCGTCAAATGAACATCTGGACAGGTCTGACCATCTTACTCTCTGTGATAAGCCAGGTTCAGTGGCTGTTGAAATACAGAAAATGTAGACACAGCTGCTTAGCTTATCATGGACATGGGAAAAAATGCTAGAAATAGTTTTCATTTACCTGTTATAGCGCACAAAGTTTCACCGGCGGTTTGGGTACCAGGATGCTCAAAGGGCTGCCTGGAGACCTAGAGGTGCTCAAAGACCAAGCCATGGGGCTGAACTAGCCGACGACGAGACACGCTTCTGAGGCCGCTTTTCGAGCGCGCTCACAGTTTCTGGTGGCCGTGTGTGGAGGCGCACTTCCGTAACTGCTGCAGGAAAGAGAGCGAAAGTGCTATATTTAAAGTCAGAGGAACGGGTCAGTAGGGCGGCACGGTGGCGGAGTGGGTAGCGCTGCTGCCTAGCAGTTTGGAGACCCAGGTCCTCCCAGCGTGGAGATTGCATGTTCTTCCCTGGCGTGGGTTTCCTCCGGGTACTCCGGTTTCCTCCCACAGTCCAAAGACATGCAGGTTAGGTGCATTGGTAATCCTAAATTGTCCCTTGTGTGTGCTTGGTGTGTGGATGTGTGTTTGTGCACGCCCTGCCTGGGGTTTGTTTCCTGCCTTGCGCCCTGTGTTGGCTGGGATTGGCTCCAGCAGACCCCCGTGACCCTGTCATTAGGATATAGCGGGTTGGATAATGGATGGATGGATAGATGGAATGGGTCAGTAGTGTAACCACCCCAATATTTTTCCACCAAGATCTATGTTTTTCTTTTCCTTTTCTGAGTCAATGTTTTTTGTCACAATCATGCATTTCTTTTAGCACAATTCCTGAACTACAGTTCCTTGTGTACATAAATGTATTGTTTTGTACATAATATCTTATCCACTCCGTGCATGTCTAAAATGTACTTAATAGTCAGTGGATAACCAAATTAACTTGGTGATTGTGATTGGTGACATGTGCCTTGACGTCACATCCTGCATAGTGCACATGCCTTAATGTCAGTCAGTCATGTGCTGATAGCAAATAAAAATATCAACTGCTACACTTGGAAACCACCAAAAGAAGGACGGTGCTATAAACGATGGTGCGAGAAACGGAAAAAAGTACAAATGGGAAAATTTAAAGTTCAAGTTGTTGATTTGAGTGAGGACGTGTCCTGTTTAATTTTCTGCTCCCAAGCTTGAATTTGACGTTTCCTGCTTATCAGGAATATGATATCGTTGTTTTGACTCTTAGATATTTTTGGAAGACATGTACTGCTGTTGCATTTAATTAGAAAATTTCTTGCATACCTTATTAAACAGGTCTATATTTTTCTGAGTTTATTTGGTTACATGGTCTATGTTTTTCCTAAAACTTAGAGTGGCAACACTGCAAGTCAAAAGGATAGAGGGGTCAGTTTCAGAGCAGCGGGCAAAGGGAATTCACACAAGTGAACGCGGGAGAAAGTAAAACAGCACTCACTTACTAGAGGCTGAACGAAGAGTCTTTGCGCCACCAAGACAGACGGGTATGCGCGCGAGTGCGGGAACGTTTAAACGGTTTATTGGAAGATCACGGGTAACGTAAATGAGGATTGGATGAAGAAAAGGACTCTCAGTGTAAAACTTGGGGTCTGAACGCCAGGGGTTCTCGTTTGACAAGATCTGTGGGCTTAACAGTAGATCTTAGCAGTTTTTTTTTTATTCATTTTTAAGTCTATCTTTCGTAAACTGTCTTGTAGCTGGAGAAAGGAAGAGGAAGAGTTTTTTTTTTTCTTTTCGTTGTTTTTTTTCTTCACTTTTGTTTTGGAAGTGACTGTAAATATTATAAGCAGCACCAGCAATAATTTTCTTTTTGTAAGTGTCTTTGCATTGGATTTTGTAAATATTTTTTGCAAGACATTTATTTGTAAAATAGTTTAGAAACGGCAGGGCGGCACGGTGGCGCAGTGGTAGCGCTGCTGCCTCGCAGTTAGGAGACCTGGGTTCGCTTCCCGGGTCCTCCCTGCGTGGAGTTTGCATGTTCTCCCCATGTCTGCGTGGGTTTCCTCCGGGCGCTCCGGTTTCCTCCCACAGTCCAAAGACATGCAGGTTAGGTGGATTGGCGATTCTAAATTGGCCCTAGTGTGTGCTTGGTGTTTGTGTGTGTCCTGCGGTGGGTTGGCACCTGCCCGGGATTGGTTCCTGCCTTGTGCCCTGTGTTGGCTGGGATTGGCTCCAGCAGACCCCCGTGACCCTGTATTCGGATTCAGCGGGTTGGAAAATGGATGGATGGATGGATAGAAACGGCTGCAATAAATCAGAATCCATCTATCCATGCATTATCCAACCTGCTATATCCTAACTACAGGGTCACGGGGGTCTGCTGGAGCCAATCCCAGCACGCAAGGCAGGAAACAACCCTGGCAGGGTACCAGCCCACCGCAGGGCGCACACACACACACACCATGCACACACTAGGGACAATTTAGAATCGCCAATGCACCTAATCTGCATGTCTTTGGGAGGAAACCCATGCAAACACTGGGAGAACATGCAAACTCCACACAGGGAGGACCCGGGAAGCGAACCCGGGTCTCCTAACTGCGAGGCAGCAGCGCTATCCACTGCGTCACCATGCCGCAGATGCAGTTGAAGCGCAGACTTTCAGCTTTAATTCAGTTGGGTGAACAAAACGATTGCATAAAATTTGAGGCAATCCCTTCATTTCAGGGGCTCAAAAGTAATTGGACAAATTAAATAACTGGAAATAAAATGTTCATTTCTAATACTTGGTTGAAAACCCTTTGCTGGCAATGACAGCCTGAAGTCTTGAACTCATGGACATCACCAGATGCTGGGTTTCCTCCTTTTTAATGCTCTGCCAGGCCTTTACTGCAGTGGCTGTCAGTTGCTGTTTGTTTGTGGGCCTTTCTGTCCGAAGTTTAGTCTTCAACAAGTGAAATGCATGCTCAATTGGGTTAAGATCAGGTGACTGACTTGGCCATTCAAGAATTTTCCACTTCTTTGCTTTAATAAACTCCTGGGTTGCTTTGGCTGTATGTTTTGGGTGATTGTCCACCTGTATCATGAAACGCTGCCCAATCAATTTGACTGCATTTAGCTGGATTTGAGCAGACAGTTTGTCTCTGAACACCTCAGAATTCATTCGGCTGCTTCTGTCCTGTGTCACATCATCAATAAACACTAGTGTCCCAGTGCCACTGGCAGCCACACACGCCCAAGCCATCACACTGCCTACACCGTGTTTTACACCCTGTTTTGCTTTGGATAATGAGCTGTTCCACACCTTCTCCATACTTTTTTCTTGCCATCATTCTGGTAGAGGTTGATCTTGGTTCCATCTGTCCAAAGAATGTTTTTCCAGAACTGTGCTGGCTTTTTTAGATGTTCTTTAGCAAAGTCCAATCTAGCCTTTCTATCCTTGAGGCTTATGAGTGGCTTGCACCTTGCAGTGCACCCTCTGTATTTACTTTCATGCAGTCTTCTCTTTATGGTAGACTTGGATATCGATACGCCTACCCCCTGGAGAGTGTTGTTCACTTGGTTAGCTGTTGTGAAGGGGTTTCTGTTCACCATGGAAATGATTCTGCGATCATCCACCACTGTTGTCTTCCATGGACGTCCAGGTCTTTTTGCTTTGCTGAGTTCACCAGTGCTTGCTTTCTTTCTCAGGATGTACCAAACTGTAGATTTTGCCACTCGTAATATTGTAGCAATTTCTCAGATGGGTTTTTTCTGTTTTCGCAGCTTAAGGATGGCTTCTTTCAGCTGCATGGAGAGCTCCTTTGACCGCATGTTGTCTGTTCACAGCAAAATCTTCCACATGCAAGCACCACACCTCAAATCAACTCCAGGCCTTTTATCTGCTTAATTGATAATGACATAACGACGGACTTGCCCACACCTGCCCATGAAATAGCCTTTCAGTCAATTGTCCAATTACTTTTGAGCCCCTGAAATGAAGGGATTGTGTTAAAAAAATGCTTTAGTTGCCTCACATTTTTATGCAATTGTTTTGTTCACCCCACTGAATTAAAGCTGAAAGTCTGCACTTCAACCGCATCTGAGTTGTTTCATTTAAAATTCATTGTGGTAATGTACAGAACCAAAATTAGAAAAAAGTTGTCTCTGTCCAAATATTTATGGACCTATCTATCTATCTATCTATCTATCTATCTATCTATCTATCTATCTATTATATAGTGCCTTTCACATCTATCTATCTATCTATCTTTTATATAGTGCCTTTCACATCTATCTATCTATCTATCTATCTATCTATCTATCTATCTATCTATCTATCTATCTATCTATCTATTATATAGTGTCTTTCATATCTATCTATCTATCTATCTATCTATCTATCTATCTATCTATCTATCTATCTGTCTATCTATCTATCTATCTATCTATCTATCTATCTATCTATCTATCTTTTATATAGTGCCTTTCACATCTATCTATCTATCTATCTATCTATCTATCTATCTATCTATCTATCTATCTATCTATCTATCTATCTATTATATAGTGCCTTTCATATCTATCTATCTATCTATCTATCTATCTATCTATCTATCTTTTATATAGTGCCTTTCACATCTATCTATCTATCTATCTATCTATCATATAGTGCCTTTCATATCTATCTATCTATCTATCTATCTATCTATGTATCTATCTATCTATCTATCTATCTATCTATCTTTTATATAGTGCCTTTCACATCTATCTATCTATCTATCTATCTATCTATCTATTTATTATATAGTTCCTTTCATATCTATCTATCTATCTATCTATCTATCTATCTATCTATCTATCTATCTATCTATCTATCTATCTATCTATCTATCTCACTGAACAGTGTGACTAGATCTATTCAATATAGTGCCTTTCTCATCTATCTATCTTGAGGAATTTAAAGACGTAACTAGAAAACATATGAAGCATCAATTGCTCTTTATCTTTGGTTTTGTTTGCATTTTACTTGAGGACCATGTGTTTCTACAATAATTACTGTCATTATTAATGTGTTGTTTTTCAAAGACTGTTGGACTCTGCTGGTTAGCATAACTGGCTGTTCTAACATGGCCCAGGAGAATTCAGTATGTGTGAGTGCAGCATACCGAATTCCTCCTCGCTTCCAACTCTATGAGGATGCCTCCTTGCTCACTTTTATCACACATTGCCAAAAGGGTTCAGAAACTTAAAGTGTGGATGGAGGGAGTGCATTACATTCTTGTGATGGTTTCCCACCACTGTTTTTAGAAATCAGAGTAATTGCTTATTAAATCGAACACCAAGTATCTGTGAAATCATCTGTCTGTCTATCAAATAAGCTTCTAAATGCAGCCTTGTTTAGTTGAAGGACACTTTGTCCCCCAAGACCAGGATGGCACTACATTAAATCATTTGTATTTATACCCCTGGTCTGAATAAACACTCTTCCTCAATTAAATTCTGCTATATGCATTGGATTCTTTTTCACATTTTGCTGTTTCACCACCTTTTGCTAAAATGATCTGGAGTAATTTTTTCTCAAATCAGGCAACACTCATTACCCCAGAAGTGAAAACAAGATTTTAGAAATATTTGCTGGTTTATTAAAAAAAATCTAATGTCCGTCTGTCTGTCTTTCTGTATGTGTGTCCGGTTTTCACAAGGGAACTACTTAACAGAATTAGATCTTTTTTTTTTCTATAATTTGCTTAAATGTTCTGGTTGATCTTGCAACTTCTGTCATCATGCTAAGTATCATAGTTCGATTGCGGCACCGATTTATTCTCGCAAATCCAAGAGAAAGGCTGTGGGCTGAGGGGAAGGGGAGGCAGGACTTCAGGAGTAGGGAGCCGGGCGGCGCCCTCCTCATTCACACACCAGCCTCCATTCGAGTCACTCTACATCTATCATGTGTTGGAGTATACTTTGCCTCTGCTTAGCTAGCAATACCTGTTTGTTCAGTAGACATTATCATCTAGAGATTGTTAAGGAGTAATGTGTGACATTTTCGAGAGAGAGATCAGAACTACGTGTGCTTTAGAGGGTAGCTGCTCATTGGCAGAGATCTCACAGCCACATGCTCTTCTCCCCATGCGGGGGACGCTCTCCCATCAGAGCTGTACATGATCAGATACAGTGACAACATTTGACATTGGAGCGTATCTACCTTCAGCTTGGCCAGAGATCCCTTGCCAACTTTTTTGGCAAAGAGATCACCGCTACATTCTCACCCCGATAGCAAAAACAAAAATACTGTATATCAAGTGGCCCTCAGATACGAAAGCTATCATTATAAATTCTTGTCAATAACAATTTATTACATTTTTATTTATAGTTTTTCATTGATTTTTAAAGTTTGTAACCCAGCCACAGAGAGTCAGAGAGGCAAGATTGCGTTGGTTTGGACATGTGCAGAGGAGAGATGCTGGGTATATTGGGAGAAGGATGCTAAGGATGGAGCTGCCAGGGAAGAGGAAAAGAGGAAGACCTAAGTGAAGGTTTATGGATGTGGTGAGAGAGGACATGCAGGTGACGGGTGTAACAGAGCATGATGAAGAGGACAGAAAGATATGGAAGAAGATGATCCGCTGTGGCAACCCCTAATGGGAGCAGCCAAAAGAAGAAGAAGATTGATTTTTAAAGTTTGTCCTGTTTTACTACTACGCGAATGGACAGCTAGTTAATAATATTTTGAACAATTATTATAAAGGTAAAGTTGAGTAAATTGGACTCTGCAGCTGCATGAATGAAAATGTAGCACTTCTGGTTAGAGGAAATAGCTCAAAAGTTGAAAGAAATCTATGTTTTGTACCTAATACTTGAATGCAAAATTTGGTTGACCTAAGTGAAAACATACTCAGGTTATCATGTTTACATACTGTGATAGTTGCCCGGACACCACCAGTCGGAGACCACATCTTTATAAAACACGCACGTTTATTTTCCATTAATTTAACAATTCTCACACTCCACAAAGCACTAAGCAATAATCACCCTTCACTATTTCAGTCCTTTGCCGCCTCTACTCCTCCAGGGAGTTTTGTCCTTCTCCCACTCCTGACTCTGGCTCAATGACTGTAAGGAGTCGGCCCCTTTTATCCCTGCCCGGATGTGGTCCAGGTGGCTGATGACGTCCATCTTGCAGCACTTCCTGGTGTGGCGGAAGTGCTGCCCTTTGACCCGGAAACACTCCGGGCGTCCCTGGCCGATCCCTCCGCCATCTTGCAGAGTGTGGCGGAAGTAACAACATCCGGGTCCCACGAGGTGCAAAGCGCCCCCAGGCGGTGGCCACGGGTCCCAACAAGTCCGACAGTTCTGTTTCCTTTCCCGTGGTCCTCTCCTGCTCCATGGCGGTTATACCCACTTGGCCCGGAAGCTATTCTTGCCACCATCTGGTCCTTTCTGGCGTCCCGGCCAGGTAATAATCCTGGCCACCTGCGACAATACACACACACACACACAAACACACAGACATAATTCCAAAAATGGTATTTTCGGACTCAGGGAGGTTTAAAACTTCGAGATTCATTAAAATCTTGAAATCGAATTTTTGGACGATTACAATTCTTCCCCTACAGAAAATAAATCAAACTCATGGAAGTCTAAAATGTCAAGATTCATCAAAATCTCGTTGAATTTTTGGATGATTACAATACTTTCCCTATACTTCATATATGATAAAGTAAAAAGCAAATATCACATTGACACGAGTATTCAGACCCTTTTCTGTGACATTTGAAATCTGGCTCAGGTGCATCCTGTTCTATTGATCATTGGTGAGATGTTTCTACACATTGCTTGGAGTCCACCTGTGCTCAATTCAATTGCTTGGACATGACTAGGAAAGGCACACACCACACCTGTCTATAGAAGGTCTCAAAGCTGAACAAAAAACAAGCCATGAGGCCAAAGAAATTGTCCACAAAACTTAGAGATAGGATTGTATTGAGGCACAGATCTGGGCAAGGATTCAATAATATTTCTGCACCATTAAAGTTTCCTAAGAACACAGTGGCCTCCATAACTGTTAAATGAAAGAACTTCTTCCTTGAGCTGGCTGACAGTTCAGCAGGGAAGAAAGGGAATGGTAAGAGAGTGAACCTCATGGTCACTCTGGCTGACCTCCAGAGAATCTTTGCAACACCCCATCAATCTGGGCTTTATGGACAATCGACAAAACTGAAGACTCCCTTCAAGATAAGACATATGGAAGCCCACTTGGTGTTTGCAAAATCACCTAAATGACTTTCAGACTGTGGCAAACAAGATTTTCTGGTCTGATGAAGTCAAGGTTAGCGTCATATCCCAGGCATCGATCATAACCTGTGCAATATCATTCCAAAAGTTAAGCATGGTGATGACAGCATCACGCTGTGGGATTGTTTTTCAGGGCCATAGACTGGGAAACAAGACGGGGTTGAGGGAAAACTCAACAGAATATAGAGCTGTGCTTTTAAAACTCTTCATTTAATTTGATGGTTTGGCATGCGATAAAAATTGTAAAGCTAGTAATCAGCCAGGGGAGCAGCTTTTTCAATGTGAGGTTGCTGCTTCACCAGCGTTTCCCTTATGATTGTAGAGATTGTAGTTTGATGACAATGAGCTCCCAATATCCATCAGAGCAACTTTCCAACAGAAATTTAGCTGA
Source organism: Erpetoichthys calabaricus (assembly GCF_900747795.2). Classification (NCBI taxonomy): domain Eukaryota; kingdom Metazoa; phylum Chordata; class Cladistia; order Polypteriformes; family Polypteridae; genus Erpetoichthys; species Erpetoichthys calabaricus. The sequence goes on along the minus strand of NC_041396.2, from coordinate 280,677,592 downwards.
ATGGACCCTTACTACAGTAGGTGGCCTTTCGCATTGCAATGTCCATTCCAGCATTGTGATTTGAAATGCATTACTAAATTTAAAGGTCATCTGCTGTCTTCTGAGGTATATTAGCCTAAACCAACATGGCCTAGAAGGCTGTCGATTGTGTTAGCCATTTGTGCACCTGATATATTCGGGGCATATTGGCTTCTTTGTGCTTGATCTTGTTAGCTGTCAACATGTCATGTTAAAAGTCAATGGCTCACTCCTTAATGTCAGCATTTTCTGTCAATAGCCTGCTTCACCATGGTCAAGTTAGCGGTCAGCAGAAAGCAGATACCAACGTGATATTGTCAGCTGTCAATGGCTTGCTGCAGGAGGTTGGATCATTAATCTTGATCTTGGTGGATAATGATCTTTTTAGTTATTGACAACTTAAAAACAAGCTTCATCTTCAAGGGCAGTCATCACTCGGCTTTATTCTAATAGAACATTGTATTTTGAAGTTGTTAGATATCGGTTGGCTTGGTAGCTTTAATGATCCCATGGAAGAAAGCTTCATCATGATATGTAAAGTATATGAGGCCCAGAGCCATGAAACTGCGTGAAGCTATCAGGTTTGCATAGACACAAAATAGGCCACTGGCTTTAAAGGTTCAAAATAACAAAAATGCCCTTTAAGAGAGAGGAAACCATAAAACCTCTGGCTTCAATAACAAGACCAATAAAGGATCTTTATATATGAAGAATGTATTTACAGAAATAAAAATCGGGAGTGGTCTTCCCCAGACTTATACTCAGATATGGGGATGGATATTTGAGGAGTAAACCACGAGACATTGATTATATTTTTACCAGTAACGGCATCCTGCATAATAACGTGCAGTGAATACACTTGACTTGAGCATTCCTAGTTTTCCTACTCTTTCTCTGTACATTGTCCATTTATTTGCTGCTCAAAGGTTGATGTGCTTGCTGCTTCCTGAGCAGCTCTTCTTTTCTCCACCCTAGCACCCACTGCTTCTCACCTTTCGTTGGCATCTTTTCGCATTAAAACTGATTAAGTCAGTGTTTGTGTTGCAATTACTTAGTACGTTTTCTTTCATTTTTCACTTAAGCTGGCACTTAAATCTTCAATCTGCCTTAAGAATGATTTAAGATATGAAGAGGTAGGGGAAGTGACGGCGAAGGTGGTAGGGATGAGAACGGTGCTCGTACGCATGCGCCGCACGGCCGTCCTGCTGGCCGCTGCCGAGAGTTGATTCTACAATAAAATAAAATAAAAATAAAAAGAGGAATAACCTTGGAGGTCAATCATCACCCCGAAAGCGGATAGTAGATGTCACATAGTATACGTGTACCAAATTTCAGGTCAATACGTCAAACAGTTTGCAAGCTACAGGTGAGTTAAAATCCTTGACAGACAAACGAACAGCCACAGTAGCGTATTATATAAGAAGATATCATATACATTAAAGAACCATCAACAACAAATCAAATCAAATTAATAATATATTAAACAATTATTATAAAAGTAAGGTGGAATAAATCGGAATCTGCAGCTGGATGAATAAAAGGTAAAGTACCACTATCAGTTAACAGAAATAACCCAAAAGTTGACTTTAATACTACGTTTTGTACCTAAAACTTGTAGGAATAGTAAAGGGGAATTAAATTATACAGGCAGTCAAATAGAGAATGCTTTAAAATCACATTATTCTGAGGTCTTTAGCAGTAAATGGGACTACTAAGGAGGTACTGAGTGATATTGAAATTGTAGAGGGAGAAGTGCTGCTTAGATTAAATAGGCTGAAATCAAACAAATCTCCAGGACCAGATAATATCTACTCTGAAGGTCTTAAGAAGATTAGCAAATACATATATAAACCCATAAGGCATATTTTTAGGAAGTCACTGTGCACTGGGGAAATTCTGACAGACTGGAAAATAGTAAATAATATCCCATTGTATAAAAAGGATGACCGGGCAGATCCAAGTAATTACAGTCCAGTAAGCTTAATGTGCATCACAGGAAAATTCTTCTTCTTCTTCTTCTTCTTCTTCTTCTTCTTCTTCTTCTTCTTCTTCTTCTTCTTCTTCTGGCTGCTCCCATTAAGGGTTGCCACAGCAGACTACCTGTTTCCATATCTTCCTGTTCTCTGCATCTTGCTCTGTCACACCCATGACTTGCACCTTAACCCAGTCACAGGGGATGCACAAACCATTATGTTTCTTCATGCCCGTCTCAAGCCCAGATAAATGGGGAGGGTTATGTCAGGAAGGGAGTCTGGTGTAAAATTTTGCCAGATCGATATGCAGACAACAATACAGATTTCCATCACAGGAAAATTAATTGAAGGAATTACTAAGGATAAGATTGAGCAACACCTGGCAAGTACAGTTTTACAGAACAGTCAGCATGAGGTCAGAAGAGGGAGGTCATGTTTTATTAACATGCTGGAATGCTATGAGGAGGCAGCAGAAGGATGTGATCAAAGAGGAGCTTATGATATTATTTATCTTGACTTTCAGAAAGCATTTGATAAGGTGCCACATGAGAGGTTGGGCATCAAACTAAAAGAGGTGAGAGTTCAGGGTGTTGTGTGTAGATGAGTGCAGAATTGGATCAGACACAGCCCAGCTTTTTTTTCTTCTTGATTTTTCATCATACTCCTTTTTATTCTCTAATAAGAAACTGATTTTAGTTATACCTTCTAAGATCCTCCTGGCATCACACTGGAAAAAGCAAACCAATGTCTTTTAGATCCCTGAAGGAACTTATTTTACAACTTCTTTCTTTTAGAACTTTCAGTAGCTCTCTGTCTCCTCTCCACAGTGGCTGCAGATTTTCATTCTAACCCTTTTCCTAATCAGAGAGCAGTTTTCACTGCTAATTAACTCATTTTTCCTTCATTTTAATAGCCCTGTTTTTAAGGATTCAGTCCTCTGAATTTATTCCTTTCTTCATTAAATGACAGCTAAACAGAAATGACATATGAAATGAGCCGACAGATGACCAGCTAAACTGGGATTTCAAACTCTAACCAATTTCACTCCAACCAATCTCTTAATGAGAAGTCAATTCTTGCTGTTAATTAAGCCTATCATTTAATTCCATTCCTTGTTGCTGCTCTCATTCTGCCACAGCAGACATTTCCAAAACTGTTGATTTTCTTTTTTTTCTAAGAACACCGTCAAAATGTTTTGGTGACCTGAGAGATGAACCTTACCAAGACCATCACCTTTCTTTATTTTCAAATATTGTGTTTTGAGCACAGGTAAGCTGGTCCTGTGGCTTGTTTTGTATCTCATTATTGTTTGGCTAAGGAAGAAGAGACAACTAAGGGGCCTGAGTGAAGTTAATTCAAACTAAAGCAAAAGAAGTTAATTAGCAGCAAAAACAGGTCACTAATGAACAAGATGGTTAGAATGAAAACCTGCAGCCACTGCGGCCCTCCAGGAGTGGAGTTTGACACCCATGCTTAGGGCTTTAGATATAATGTCACTGTGCAGTGTTAGAATCATACTACTGTATGATTATTGGGGTTCCAACCACAAAACACAAAGAACATATTAACACAACTTCCATCCATCCATTGTCCAACCTGCTGAATCCGAACACAGGGTCACGGGTGTCTGCTGGAGCCAATCCCAGCCAACACAGTGCACAAGGCAGGAAACAATCCCGGGCAGGGTGCCAACCCACCGCAGTATTAACACAACTTAATTTAAAAATTACTAAGTAATAAAGATACTTAACAATATTAAGATGAAATTACATAAAAACATATGAAAAATAATATTAAAATGGGAAATAAACATAAGCCAGGCTCAAACATAACAACATGTCCAAGATCTGGGCAACACTCCAGTATCTGCAGATTGGCACTTAACCTTCCCAGAGATAACAGCTCACAATAGTTTGATTGTCCATTTTCTGAACTCCCTTAACTCAGTTTCGCAGTGTCAGTGGCCATCATCTCAGTGGAGCCTGATCATATTACTTGAGGACGTAAGCTGTTGATGAAAGTACCCGACTTATTGTGTTAGCTGCTGATGCCTGCCGACGCTGGACGATAACAGATGCTAATGTTGCACTGAAGGCTGAGCCAGTTGCTTCACTTGTCAGCGGCTTGCCTGAGGAAGATTTCTTTCGCTCTTTAGTATGTTTTTGTTGGCTGACAGAAGCTCACTAAAGTCTGAGGAAAATTGGACTTTGTTCTCAGGTGTGTTGACAATTAGAATGTTCTTTCATAAAATAAAGATGGATTGATTGATTAATGGATTAGATCAATTGACTGACTGCTGTTAATGGCCTACTGGAACCTGAACGTGCTACTCACGAATGACTTGAATCAACATAACTTTGTTAGAGCTACAGTATGCAGACACAGATTTGATCAGGCTACCTTTGAATCACCTGCACTGTATTAAGAGTATTAACTGACACTCATTAGCTGACAACTGATGGTCACATCACATCTTCTAGTGGCTCAGAGAGCCTGATCATGTTATTTATCAAGAGTTTTCTTGAGTATGGACTTGTTTGCTGTCTGCTGAAATGTATGCAAATACAAGGTTGACCTTACTGGCCGGCAATGGCCCATAATCAGTCAGATCCTGATAGCTGACAGGTGCACAGGATATGCAAGAGCCTGTTCATTCTATCTGGTAAAAGCTTACTTGAATCTGATCTTGTTTGTTAATGTCTGCTACACAAGCTTAATGATCTGCATCAATCTGATTGCGTCTTGTGGTCTGTCAGAATCACAACAAAAGAGCAACACAAAAAAAAAGGTTTGGGGCAGCCTCCCTTACATTATTCCTGGCTGCAAATGGATAATAAATGCACTGATTCATATAGGTTGGAGTCCACAACTGAACTGATTTAGCTGGCACAAAGATGGCAGCAGAGGAAGTGACGTCATCAGTAGGGCCGAAAGCGGAGGTGATGTCATTGGGCCCAGGACCAGAAGTAACGTCATCGGAGCCAGACGGAATTTCATGTAACTGGCCTGCAGAGAAGTGAGAGAAAAAGTTAGTGTACACTGTCACCCCTTGGTCTGGCATGGAATTGCTCTCATTCAGGCTCTTTAGCTGCCTCCCATGTGTAAATGTGTAAAGGGTCATAGCGTCAAATATCTTGTGTGAAGGTGTTATAAGACTGTCTATAACTTGCAACTAACAGGAAAGGTGCCAATTAGATAGATAGATAGATAGATAGATAGATAGATAGATAGATAGATAGATAGATAGATAGATAGATAGATAGATAGATAGATAGATAGATAGATAGATAGATAGATAGATAGATAGATAGATAGATACTTTATTAATCCCAAGGGGAAATTCACATACTCCAGCAGCACCTTACTGATACAAAAAACAATATTAAATTAAAGATTGATAATAATGCAGGTTAAAAAACAGACAATAACTTTATATAATGTTAACGTTTACCCCCCCCCCCCCCCCAGTGGGGGGAGGAACGATCTTCTCAGTCTGTCAGTGGAGCAGGACAGTGACGGCAGTCTGTCGCTGAAGCTGCTCTTCTGTCTGGAGATGACACTGTTTAGTGGATGCAGTGGATTTTCCATAATTGATAGGAGCCTGCTGAGCGTCCGTCGCTCTGCCACGGATGTCAAACTGTCCAGCTCCATGCCAACAATAGAGCCTGCCTTCCTCACCAGTTTGTCCAGGTGTGAGGCGTCTTTCTTTTTAATGTTGCCTCCCCAGCACACCACCGCGTAGAAGAGGGCACTCGCCACAACCATCTGATAGAACATCTGCAGCATCTTATTGCAGATGTTGAAGGACGCCAGCCTTCTAAGGAAGTATAACCGGCTCTGTCCTTTCTTACACAGAGCGTCAGTATTGGCAGTCCAGTCTAATTTATCATTCAGCTGCACTCCCAGGTATTTATTAACCTCTTTGGTTCTTTTATAAATGGCTAATAGGAAGAATTGTCAAAAACAGCTATGTGACACTCGCTTGTAACCTCTTACCTTTCTCACTTTCTTTGCTGTACTCCGTGGATTTCACCCATTGAACCTCTATGGCAGGCTGCAGTTGTCTTTACTTTCACATCTTTTTTAAACCCATTTTATCACCAGTAGAGGATTTCAGAAAGGAGTCTCTTTGTGCCACTAAAGGAAACGTTAGACAAGGAATAGAGAATCTAACTTCCCAGCCCACTAGTAACAGTTAGAATAGATGGACTGGCTTGAAGCTTTTACTAAGAAATTATATTTAAAGCAAATAACAGTAATAACAGCAAATTTAAAGGGATACATGGAATCATACCATTATGACAAGCGGCAGACACAATGCAAAATGGTATGAGGTTTCTAAAAGACATATAAAACAGGCCAGGGTCCTGCCCAGTGTGCCCAGATAAGGCTTAAACCCAAGCTCCACAGGTAGCCTTTGGACTTCAATGACTCCAGAAGTGGATTTACTTTCAAAAATTTAATAAATGCCTAAAATGATCCAAAATAAACTGTTAAAAAAATTAAAGGAACACTTTGAAAACACATCAGATCTCCACTGTCCTTCGATTAGAATGGCCACCTAGCTGGGTAAGGATTCCTGTGTAATCCATCCATCACAACATACACAAATTCAAAAACAAATGTGTATATAATTATATATATATATATATATATATATATATATATATATATATATATATATATATATATATATATATATATATATATATATATATATATATATATAAATAAAGCAATTTGAAAACACATCAGATCTCAATGAGAAAAAAAATCCTGCTGGCTATCTCTACTGATATGGACTGGGTAATGTGTTAGGAATGAAAGGATGCCACATTGTTTGATGGAAATGAAAATTATCAACCTACAGAGGGCTGAATTAAAAGACACCCTGAAAATCAAACTGACAAAATGATGCAGCAGGTTAGTCGATTTTGCCGAAATTTCATTGCAGCAACTCCAAATCGTGCTCAGTAGTTTGTGTGACCCCCATGTGCTTGTATGCATGCCTGACAACGTCGTGTGGGGGGGGGGGGGGGCATGCTCCTAATGAGATGATGGTTGGTGTCCCAGGGGATATCCTTGCAGATCTGGAGCAGGGCATCACTGAGCACTGAGGTGCAACCTGGCGGCATCAGATGGACTCAAACATAATGTCCCAGAGATGTTCTATTGGATTTAGTTCAGGCGAGTGTGGGGGCCAGTCAATGGTATCAATTCCTTCATCCTGCAGGAACTGCCTGGATACTCTCGCCACATGAGGCTGGGTATTGTCGTGCACTAGGAGGAACCCAGGACACATTGCACCAGCATAGGGCCTGACAACAGGTCCAAGGATTTCATCCCGATACCTAATGGCAGTCAAAGTGCCATTGTCTAGCCTGTAGAGGTCTCTGCGTCCCTTCTTGGATATGCCTCCCTGACCATCACTGATCCACCACCAAACCAGTCATGCTGAACGATGTTACAGGTAGCATAACGTTCTCCACGGCTTCTCCAGACCCTTTCACATCTGTCACATGTGCTCAGGCTGAACCTGCTCTCATTTTTGAAAAGCACAGGGTGCCAGTGGTGGACCTGCCAATTCTGGTATTCTATGGCAAATGGCAATCAAGCTCCACGGTGCCAGGCAGTGAGCACAGGGTCCACTAGAGGACATCGGGCCCTCAGGCCACCCTCATGAAGTCTGTTTCTGATTGTTTGGTCAGAGACATTCACAGCAGTAGCCTGCTGGAGGTCATTTTGTAGGACTCTGACAGTGCTCATCCTGTTCCTCCTTGCCCAAAGGAGCAGATAACGGTCCTGCTGATGGGTTAAAGACCTTCTACAGCCCTGTCCAGCTCTCCTAGAGTAACTGCCTATCTCCATGCCCTTGAGACTGTGCTGGGAGACACAGCAAACCTTCTGGCAATGTCACATATTGATGTGCCATCCTGGAGAAGCTGGACTACCTGTGCAACCTCTGCAGGGTCCAGGTATAGCCTCATGCTAACAGTAGTGACACTGACCGTAGTCAAATGCAAAACTAGTAAGAAAAATACTTACAAAAGATGAGGAGGGAAAAATGTCAGTGGCCTCCACCTGTTAAACCATTCCTGTTTTGGGGGTCGTCTCATTGTTGCCCCTCTAGTGCACCTGTTTCATTAACACCAAAGCAGCTGAAACTGATTAACAACCCCCTCTGCTACTTAACTGACCAGATCAATATCTCAAAAGTTTGACTGACTTGATGCTATACTCTGATTAAAAAGTGTTCCTTTAATTTTTTAGCAGTATATATCAAAATGCATCTCAAGGGGAAAACAAATCATAAAAAACCGTTGGCTCAAGAAAGTGGGCCTCCAAAAATCTTTATTAAGAAAAAGAATTTATTATAAAGATCAACAGAAGTACAAAAAAAATCACAAATAAAAACAAAAGTGCACTCTAATAATGCACTCTGTGAGCATCAATGAAAGAACCCGCTCCTCAGGCTGCGGGTGGACCTTCAGCTATGACATCAGAGTGGTCTCCCCAGGGGTGGATCTACTATGAAACTAATGAAGCTTAAGCTTCAGGGCCCCTAATCCTGGTGGGGTCCCAGAAGCAACTTTAGTTCACACTGCTTAAAATTTTGGGTGTCTACTCTATGGAAAGGGTTTTTAAAAAAATAATAATTTTAATAATATAGTGTAATTCAATAAAACATAATAGTTGAAATAAAAAATTTAAAGGTTATTAAAGTATAATGTAGTCTAGCTATAAGTGAAAAAATGTTTAAGTTAAGGATATTTAATTCTGAATGCATTTAATATAAAAAATACAAATAATTTAAAACACTATTATCATTTATGACAGAAATAAAATTTTAATTAAAATTATTTATCGTGGGCTAGCCATAATCAAAAAAATTACAGCAAATTTCATTGATTGCAGTCATTGTAAAGGACAACATTTCAGTAACATTTTATTTACGCGAGTAATCTTATAAAAACTTGTGAATGCCAGGCTGGAATCTTTCCCGGCCAGGACGCCATAATGAAAAGACAATATGGAAGGAGACATAACCTGGCCGGGACAGGGCTGAATCAAAATCTCATTCAAAGGTATAAATTAGTGGACAGTAGGGAGGGACTGAGATATGAAAAGCAGTTCCTCCTCCAGTATAATAGATGGCAGTGGTCCACTGGTATGGACCCAATAAGGATGTCTGTAGGGATTTATGGGAATCATAGTCCTGAGGAACAACTCTGTTGGGTGTCACCAGAGGACTCCCTGCTTCAGGAGGCTTCCTTCTGACCTGGAAGTGCTTCTGCCATACTATGCCCCTCGGACTGACATAAAAGCAAGCCGTCCAGCATCTTCCGGTGAGTCAGTGTCGGGAAGAAGAAGGCAAAGCTCACCTGGAGAAGGAAAAGAAGGGCTGTGGAATTCATCTGTAAAGGTATTTTGTGGAAAATAAAAACCTGGCAGTGTTTAGTAAGGTCTGTGCAGGGTTTTGGGGCTTACTGGTGCTCCCTGTCTTTAATAACCTTAATATATGTTAAACATATACTACTATTATGATAGAAAAAATAATTTTTCCTATATACATACAATTGAAGTACAGTAAAAAATTAAAAAGTAATAAAAACATTTTCTTTGAAGAAGATAACAGAGGTTGCCCAGACCTCATTGCTGACTGTGATGGGGCTTCCATAACAGTTCAAGCTTCAGGGCTCCAAAAATGTACATTCGCCACTGGTGTAGCCTCTTGTGGTTTCACCCACAATGCACAAGGAACACTGGAGGGCAACACAGTCACTCACAGTCAACATAAAACATCTCAGTGTCTTTCCATTCCATCTGATCTCAGTCACCATGCAGGTCTCTCTTCTAAACTCAGCTGAAAAGATGGCGCTGGTGTGTGTGTCCTGCCGTTAGCATCAGTGTTCGTTTTGGTCTGTTTTGCTGTTGATTGCCCTGTTTATGTCTTTTTTTATCCACAATGTCTTTTCTTTGCTGGTCTATGATTGTCAGTCTCTTTTAAACATAAGATTGACAGTTGACGAACCTTTTAAATATGATCATGCAGGTCAGAGTACCTGCATCCACCTTTTTTGCTGGGTATACTGGTGTTCCTGTGCCGATAGCCCTGCCTACTACCCTAAAGGAAGTGTCTCACAAGACAAGGAAAGCACAGGAGCGTACTCTTGAGGCTTAAAACCTACCTGGCATCTTCTCTGGTGATTGATCCTCCGGTTTGGCTTATGGTCGTTTCTTCTCTTGGCGCAATATGGAACCTATGTGTGAATGGATCCGGCCTGTTGATTCAAGCCGCCAAGATCAGCTCTTCTGTTGGCAATCGTCGCACCTCCACAGGGTTGGAGTGGATTTTGGAAACCTTCATCTGCTGAGTCGTGCACCCCTTGAGTCTGGAGAATTGACTCAATCGAAGATGGCTCTGGTAAATGCTAGCTCCGTAATTAACAAAACATTTGATCTAAACTATTTCTTCACCTCACAGGGACTGGATTTTTTATTTGTGACTGAAACTTGGCTAACTGTTGGTGAATTTGTTCCCCCCGACTGTAAGTTTTTTAGTCCCCTAAGGTCTCCTGGTCGGGTGGGGTAGATTAGCAACAATTTTTAAAAGCCAATATTACTGTCGCCAGTTGAAATCTGACAGTTACTCCAGCTTTGAATTATTGCTGTGTGAAATGATGCTGTAGCTGCTGAAATATATAAGGTGTCATCAGGCACGGGTAGATAGATAGATAGATAGATAGATAGATAGATAGATAGATAGATAGATAGATAGATAGATAGATAGATAGATAGATAGATAGATAGATAGATAGATAGATAGATAGATAGATAGATAGATAGATAGATAGATAGATAGATAGATACTTTATTAATCCCAGGGGGAAATTCACATATTCCAGCAGCAAAAATATTAAATTAAAGAGTAATAAAAAATGCAGGTAAAAAAAAAAAAAAAAAAAAACAGACAATAACTTGAATAATGTTCAACGTTTACCCCCTCTGGTGGAATTGAAGAGTCGCATAGTTTGGGGGAGGAATGATCTTCTCAGTCTGTCAGTGGAGCAGGACAGTGACAGCAGTCAAAAGAATTCTCAGAGTCCAGAAGTTCATTTTTTGAAGTATTTAGTGAAAGATAAAAGCAAATAGTCCACACAAGAATAAAAGAAAAAATAGTTAAACACGTAAAATAAAAGACAAAAAAAGAAAAGAAAAAAAGGAAAAAAGGTATCTTCTTTAAACTTAGCCTTTTTTGAAAGACTTTAGTTATTTCTATACTTAAAGATTCTTAATTTCTTCTTCTGTACGCCTTGGCGTACGGTGCGATACTTAAGTAAATAAGCTTTCTTTACTTGCTATTTCTCACATTCAAAGAGCCCGTAGGCCATCGAGTACTGTTATGTGCGGTCACGTTTCTTCTTCTCTACTTAAAGGTTAATTTCTTTTTCTCTACTTAAAGGTTCTTAGCTTCTTCTTCTGTACGCTTTACGTACGGCACAACACATAAATTAAGTGCTGTTAAGTCCATATTTGCTTCAAACTCAAAAGGCTCGTAAGCCGGTTGGCACAGTGCAAGTGCCCAGGCACGGTGACATGCGATCACGGTTAAAAACCGTATGCCTCTGCACCTTATACAAGGCAAGGCTATCACTAGCTGAATGACTAATAATGTTTACTCCAAGCTGTTAGAAATGGTAAGAATATACCACTGCGAATCTATTTACGGGGGTTATAGAAACTTCCCGTTATTTATGCATTGTCATCTAAGAAATATTCATGAGTCTTATAGAACAAGGAAAATGGCTCTTACAGATGCGTTCTTGTCCTGTGTTGTGTGCAGTGGTGTATCTGCCTCCAAAATTTACCAAAGATTTTATACTTACTTTACTGGCAGGAATTAAACCAAATTTTGACAGATTTTTAGTTCTTGGAGATTTTAATATTCATGTGTGCTGCTCATGTAACCCTCTGGTTAAAGACTTTTTCAACCTCGACTTGATGCTTTTTTTAGAAGAATTAAGTGGATAGGACAGGCGAGCTTTGTTGGGCTGAATGGCCTGTTTTTGCCTAAACTGTTCTAATGTTGTAATGTTCCAATATGTATTGGTGTATTTATGGAAACTGTAGAGCACTTTGGTCGACTTCTGTTCTTTTTAAATGTGCTCTATAAATAAAATTGACTTGACTTGACTTCAGTGTCGTCCAGAAGAGCCTACATCTGTTCAAGGCATTTGTTTAACTTCATGGCACCGGTGACACACACATTAGCACTAAAGGGCTGTTAATTAATCTTCATGGCAAAAGAGTTATTATGAATCATCATCTGAAAAATCTGGGATTTTGAAATGCAAATAGAGTGACACTGCATTTGAATCATTAATATTTTACACATAAATGCCATTTGTTAAACAATTTGGGAAACGTAATGTGGAATTACACTAACAGCTGACTGCCAGATACAAGTGTGATGAGAGGGGTTTCTGTTGTTTCATATTTTGAATGAGTAATCCAGAGTCCCAGGCTCCAAGCAGGTGCTGGTGCACGTGTGAGGGTGATAGCACCACTCCAAGGGTTGACTGGGGTGCTTAGCTGATTGTGCATTCACATGCAAATACAAGCAGGTCAGTCAAGTGTCTCATTCACACCTAGGAGTAGGTGGAGGACAGCACCTGCACCCTGATGGGGTTATAAAGTGAGCTTGCATTGTGGAATCAGGGGATCAGAACGGAAAGAAAGAAAGAAAGAAAGAAAGAAAGAAAGAAAGAAAGAAAGAAAGAAAGAAAGAAAGAAAGAAAGAAAGAAAGAAAGAAAGAAAGAAAGAAAGAAAGAATAGAGGCTTAGCTCTTCACTGTGCAACTGGGTACTGGACTTCCTCACCAGCAGACCTCAGCAAGTGCATATTGGTGGAAAAACCTCCTCCATCATCACCATCAACACTGGCACCCCGCAGGGCAGCGTGCTGAGCCCCCTGCTTTACTCTCTCTACACCCATGACTACATAGCTAAGTACAGCTCTAACACCATCCTCAAGTTTGCTGACGATACCACTGTAACAGGTCTGATCAGCGAGGACGATGAAACGGCCTACAGGGAGGAGGTCAGGCAACAGAGCACAGCCCCATCTACATTGGAGGTGAGGCTGTGGAGCAGGTCAGCAGCTTTAGGTTCCTCGGAATCACCCTCACTGATGACCTTAAATGGTCAAGTCACACTGCGGCAGTAGTCAAGAAAGCCCAACAATGCCTCTACTTCCTCAGGAGACTGAGTAAAGCCCGGATGTCCCCCACAACCCTGTGCAGATTCTACAGGTGTACTGTGGAATCCTTCCTGACAGGATGTATCACATCCTGGTACAACAACTGCTCAGTTCAGGACTGCAGAGCTCTACAGCATGGGGTGAATACAGCACAGCAGATCACGGGCACACAGCTCCCTGTGATCCAGGACATCCACACTACACGCTGTCTCAGGAAAGTGAACCGTATCAGGCGGGACCCCAGCCACCCTGCACTGTCACTTTTCACCCTCCTCCCATCTTGGAAGCAACTAAAGTCCATTCGGACATGCACCTCCAGGTTCAGGAACAGTTTCTACCCAATTGCAATCAGACTCATGAACAATCAGTAACCTTGTGTCACATCCACTGCTACCTGCACATATACTTCTGCCACTGTCTCTATTTATTCTTAGGATTCTGGTTTTATTTATTTAATTATTTATATTCATTTATTTATCGTGTGTGGGTTTTTTTGTTTTTGTTTGTCTATGTTCACTGTCTGCGGAGGAACATGCAAGCAAGCAATTCATTGAGCATGGTACTTGTACTTGTACACATGACAATAAAGAATTGAATTGAATTGAATTGAATTGGAAGCACTGCACTTTTGGACACTGTCTGGTTTTTAATAAAAGCACTGAATCACTTTGTACCAATCCCCTGCTGTGTGTGTCCTCATTTGCTCGGCTCACCCTTGGGTGCGTTATTAATGGTTCAAGAGGCTCCTGTAAGTAGTCGGGTATTGTGGAGCCTACCTGGACCATCACAACAAGTGGTCCGCTGTTAGATTTGACATTACCGGTGTGGCTCTCAGTACAAAGTACCACTGGTGAAGAAGATGGATGGAACAGTTAGTAATGGGTCAGCATTTGGAAAACATAAATATTTGCTTTCTAAGCTTAACCCATTATTTAAAAATACTAGAGCAATGCTGAGTATTTTAGATATAACATGACATACTAATTGATTGAATACTAAGATCTAATGGCTCACTAGAGCCTGATCATGTTTCTTCTCAATGGCTGTCATGAACAGGAGCTTGTTAGCTGTCTACCCTGTGCTAACTCCGACTTAATCTTACCAGCTCTCAGCGGGCTGCATCAATCTGATGGCAATCATAGACAATAGTTTAGTGAATTCTGATTGCCTCATGTACTAATTGCATGCTGGATCAAACTCAAATGGATGTCTGAGTCGGTTTGTTTTTTTTTTGTTGTCTGATGCAGCATTTGCTGACAGAATCTTGATATTATCTGCTAGTAATGATCTACATCAAAATAATCAGGCCCATTTGCAAAGTCTCATCAAGATTTAATTTTCATAGTTATGAATGGCCTGATTATGCTGCTTATCAACTGGTTGGTTGCGCTCAAACTTGTTTGCTCCATAATACGGTATTTTAGAAACAAATGAGATGTTTTCTACTGCCGATGTCCCGCGTCAATCTGATTAGGTGATCTGATAATGGCTCACTGAATTCTGGTGATGATAGTTGCAAAGGCCTCACTGGAGCTTGATGCTGTTACTTTGATAAAGGATTCCATCAGCTGTCTTATTTGCTGTCTCCTGCAATATATACAAAGAGAAATTTCATTTTATAAACTGTCAATGGCTCATACTAGTCTATATGTTTTAGAAATGGCTTACCGAATTGTATTAGTGTGTTCTTAGCACAGTATCTTGAGACAGTCTGCTCTATGTAAAATGTTGAAATGGCTAATTTAATTAATTAATAACTGCCATCAGCTAGACTGGAGCCTTATTGTGTTATTTCTCAAAGGCTTACATACTCATGATCTTGAAAGATGTCTCTAGTGTGCTACTTTAGATTTGACCTTATCAGCCTTAACAACCCTAATCAACTCATCCTGATTCTACCAACAGTGGCTCAATGCTGACTTTTTGTCACAAATAGTCAACAGTGACAGACTGCAGCCTGATCGTGTTACTTCTGAAAGGCTGATATGAGCATGATCTTGTCTGGTGTCTCCAGCATGCTGCTTCACACATGGCTTCATCATCTATAAAAATGTATGTCAATCTGATTTGATTCGCTAACAATTGTAGTCTAATTGTCACTTTACAAGTGAAAATGGCACGACTGCCTGATTATACATGTATTATTATCAATGATTTCTTCAAGCATGATCTTGTTAGTGGGTTCCAGTATGTGGACTCATCATTTTTATCATTTTTAACACCCCATGTTTCCTGGCTGAGTTAACTGACAGAGGCTCACTACTGTCTTATTGTCATACATTGAGCGTCTATAAAATGTATACACCCCCTCTGAAGTTTTCACCCTTTATTTTTATACAATATTGAATCACAATGATTTTAACTTGGTTTTTTGTAAGCTGAACAACATAAGAAAAACTGTTTAATGTCAAAGTGAGAACAGATTAGAACAAAATGTTTACAGTCTCCATAAAAGAAACCTAAAACCCCCAATTACTACCAGCAGGCTTCAGCCTAAACAGTCACAAAATGGGAATCTGGCTTTGAAAGTTTAAAAAGTTCAATAAAAGTCCCAAAATGTACCAACAATGCCTTATAAGGGATAGGGTATCTATAAGCCTCTGGCTTGCTGAGAAAATCCAAACCAAAAATCTTCATAAACTGAGAATTTATTGACAAAAAAAAATTGAAATTAGCAAAAATAGAACAAAAGGTGAATAAAGGTCCAAATAGGATTGCCTAAATGGTAATCTGAAGCAAACATGTCCAAATAAACAATTCAAAATCAGTCATCTGAGAGCAGAACCCATCCATCCATCCATTTTCCAACCCGCTGAATCCGAACACAGGGTCACGGGGGTCTGCTGGAGCCAATCCCAGCCAACACAGGGCACAAGGCAGGGAACCAATCCCAGGCAGGGTGCCAACCCACCGCAGGACACACACAAACACATCCACACACCAAGCACACACTAGAGCCAATTTAGAATCGCCAATCCACCTAACCTGCATGTCTTTGGACTGTGGGAGGAAACTGGAGCACCCGGAAGAAACCCACGCAGACACGGGGAGAACATGCAAACTCCACGCAGGGTGGACCCGGGAAGCGAACCCGGGTCTCCTAACTGCGAGGCAACAGCGCTACCACTGCGCCACCGTGCCGCCCATAAGAGAGCAGAACCAATATTTAATAAACTAGAAATTTCAAAAGAAAGCAATGTTCACAATAATCTCCACAAATTCAATAATTCGCTGCTTGCACTCTGCCTCTGTCCTCAGTTTAAAGGCAGAAGGAGTACCCAGCAGCAGTGGTGTCACAAGAAATGGCAGAATGTTTAAAGATACACTTCACGTAATATAAAATAACAAACAATCCTAACAGAAATTACACAATGAAATAACAATTCAAAATTAACCAGAATACCAGAATAGCAACAAAACAGAAAATACACATAAATCAGGTAAAAACATAACAGTTTACATGAACATGATCCTGTTGGTTGTCCACCATATTGACTTATCAACTTCAACGAACCACATCAGTCGTTTTGGGACGCCCAACAGTCGTTTGCCACAGATTGATTGTTCAGTATGGCTAAAAATGTCAGAATACAGCCTGATCATGTTAATCTTCAAAGATTTACACAAGCATGATCTTGTCAGCCATCTCCTGACGTAATCAAATCTACAAGCTTACATCAATGTGCCTTGATTAGCTGACAATGGTGTATTGTAGTCTGATTGTCATATTATAGGTGAGACTGGCTCTCTGCAGCCTGTTTACATCACTCTATATATTCGCGTATAAGTCGGGTCTTAAAACCTGAAAAATCGATCATAAAATCAAACCCCGACTTATACGCCTGCTGAAAAATACGACACTTAATGTTTTTTTACATCTTCTTGCCTCCTCCAATCTCACATCCGTTTCTCAGACGTACCAAATTTTTTGCAGCAGTGCAGTTACCATTTTCTTTCGCCACTTCAACAATGTTTCATTTAAAACCAGCTTCATATTTTCTTCTGATTGAACGCTCCATCGTACATAAGAGATGCTGTTACGATAAAGGTGTATGTGGGTGTGAGATACAAAATACACAAAACAGTTCAAATAAGTGTTGCTTCGGAATAGTCCAGTTATTACCGTGTGGTCACGTAGGCACAATACATAGATAAAAAAGGCAGTGTGCTCCGTGGTTACTCTCTCAGGTGGGCGTTAGCATATCATCATCTCTTGGACCAATAGCGTGAGTTTTCCACATTCAAATTATACGACCGACATAAAATACTGGAAATTATGTTTGTAAAATCAAGCTCCGACTTACCCATGGGAGAACTTAAACGTGAGTATATACGGTACTTATCAATGATTTGCTGAAGCATGATCTTGCTAGCTGTCTCTTTTATGCTAACTCAAATTTGATCTTATCATTTTTAAAAACCCATTTGACTCCTAATATGGAGGGGCCCCAGAAGCAACTTTAATTTTCATCCCTCCAATAGTTCAAAAACTGTAAGGCATAGAAATTTTTATTGACATCAGTGGCTTTGGTATGTAATATAAGCCAGCACAGCAATTTTAATCAAAATCTGAGATATACAGTAGTAGTTACATTTTTTCTAAATTTGTGGTGATCTGTCTTGGAAAAACCCTACTGAAGAAGATAATTGTGGATTCCCAGACCTTGTTGCTGGTTGTGAAGGGGCCCCTGTAACAGGTCAAACTTCAGGACCCCGAAAATGTAGGTCCGCCACTACACACTCTTCTACCTGGGTGAACTGACAGTGGCTCACTACATCCTTATGTCATATACTGTATAACTGCATATAGCCTGATATTAATTATCAATGATTTTCATAAGCATGATCTTGTTAGACTTCTCCGCTATCCTGGCTCACACTTGACCTCATCAGCTTTAAGAACCCACGAGTTTGAGCCAGCCAGCACTGTCTCACTGCAGACTAACTGTCATATATTAGACATATATAAACACAAGACCTCTGTGTGTGTAGAGCAGTCTGTTCTGCCCAAATTCAACCACAGCCAATAGATGACGCATGCATGCACTTTTACATTTTTTCGGCGCTTACATGCTCCACAGTTCTCACTATGAAAGACAAGTGTGTGTGTGTGTGAGTGTGTGCATGTGTGTGTGTGTGTGTGTATGGAGCAGTGCTCACGCTCAATCACAGCCACAGGAGTTTTTGGTGTGAATTCTACAGAAGATGTAGAAGCTAATACAAGTGTGATGAGTGAAATGACACATGTATGCACTTTTGCATTTTTTTGGTGCTTGCATGCACCTCACTTCTCATTCAACTCAAGCAGACATCTCAGCTTTGCGGTACATGCATGATGTATGTTCACACAACGAGTTATCATATGTTTGCCTGAGGCAAGTTCCAGCCTGTCCCACTCAATTTGTGCCACAGCTGCACTCGACTACACGTCCATCTTGGAAAAGATAAGACCTGTCCCAGTCCACTTAGCTGATGCCTCTGCAAGTTCACAGACATAGTAAAACTGCTAGGGAGTCTTCAGGTTGTTTTTTGTCCTGAAGACCACTTGCAGTTAGTAGTCAATAATCACAGTCTGTAGCCTGATCATGTTACTTCTGAAATACATAATTACATTAGCATGACCTTGGTAGCTTTCTCTTGTATGCTGACTCAAATGAGAGCTTATCATTTATAAAAGCATACAGCAATCTGATTGATTTACTTGACGGTGGCGCACTAGAATCTGATTGTCATAGCACAGTTGCATATGGGCTGCATTTAGCCTGATCATTGATCTTATTGATTTGTTCAGACATTATCTTGTTAGCTGCCACCTGTATGCTGACTCAAGCATGGCATTGCATTTTTAAAAGCTTACATTAGTCTGATCGGATTAGCTGACCGTGGCGTGTTGTAGTTTGCTTGTCATACCTTAATTTTAAAGGACTACCTAGGGTCTGTTTAGGTTGCTTATTAGTGATTTGCTCAACCATGACCTTGTTAGCCATTTCTTGTGTGCTGACTCAAACATGATAATCATTTTTAAAGGCCCGTATTACTGTACCATGTCATATTTGCCTGAAATTGGCTCACTTGAGCCTGATCACATTACAATCAATGATCTGCTCACGCATGAGCCCACTACAGGTATGCTGGAAGTCAAGATGGGCCTTTAACAGCATATGTTAATCTGATTCGTTTTGTTAACTGAACTCTGTCTGGCATACATAAGTGCAAATGTTTTACGGAGACCCCACTATCTACTTGTCAATAACTCAATCATGAATGATCTTGTGAATTTCCCATTGGGATTAATAAAGTATCTATCTATCTATCTATCTATCTATCTATCTATCTATCTATCTATCTATCTATCTATCTATCTATCTATCTATCTACAGTATAAGGGTTTTTAAAACTTTGGAAATAAGACTTTTAATATTTAATTTGTATGCTGTGTTAATATAGGAATATAATTATTTAGATAGATGCAGCTTTTAAATGAATGATTAGTGTTATAATTAAAGTGTTAATTTAAGAAATATTACTATTATTTTTAGTATGCATTTAAACAGCATTGTAACAGACAAATGTTTACTTAGGTAAAATATATTGTCAATGTGCATATTGTACATTAAAAAATATTATGGGATTGACAGGATAGATGCAAATATAAAAGCATTCTCAAGCACCTACATACAGTGGATTCAGTAAATATTGAGATCCCTTCACTTTATTATATTGTAGATTTAATTTTAAATAATAAATTTGCCTTGTGGTACTGTATGAGGAAGTCAGGAGTGGCAGAGAAGTACGTAAGAGTTGTATAGGATACTAGCCAACCTGCGGCGTATGCCGCATAATCACGCCGCTTCTTTAATGATTTTTAAGCACAGGGAAAAAAATGAACATTTGCAAAATTCATAATTTAATAAACCACCAAGAAAAGTAACATTGCAACAATGCAATGCACGCTACGATCCAACATACAATCTTCGTTCAGTACGCAGTACCTGCACATGTGCCCGCCCCCAACTCCTAACCTGAGTCGCTTTCATCTGTGCACCTCTGAGCCACGTTGTGTTTCTATATATAATCCACCAAGTCACCCAACCATGGTAGTACCACTTACTGGATATTCCTTGTTTGTGGGGAACAATTGCAAGCCACAGTCTCCAGCACGAATGGGGTTCAACGGCCTACCAACGTCTCTCAGTGCCGAGTAGACACACGTTGATCCATTCAGTGTAGCGCGCGTGCAGTACGGGACATCCAAGGGCATCACAGACCTGTTAATGCTCAATCTCACACATAATTATTTATTGATGGCCAAACACTTCCGGAAAGACACAGTTGTCTTAAAGGGGTGGGTTTGAGGATTGAAGTCCTCGTTACAAAATGTGCAATTGAAGGTGAGAGTGGAATGAGTTTGTAAGTGTTTCTTGAGAGCGCGAGTTGTTTTGAAACATTGCTGGCAATGTTCACATTGCATCATTCGGTTAGTGTTGTATTTTTTTAAATGTGCATTCAGATATCTCTGCACTCGGAAGCTTTTGGAACAAAAGGTGCATTGAAAGTCCTGTGTGGAATGTGTTTGATCAGGGGAGTGTGTGTTTAAATGTTTTTCAGGAAGAGGAGAGTGGGCAGGTGACGTCACATTAGTGTGGCGAGCACGTGGGTGTGCACCCTGTGTGCACATACCGACAGCGTTAAAAGATGTCACCTGAAGGTTATCACGTGTGTATTTGAGAGGCATGAGAACCTCATAATGCCCATGATCCAAAGGACCGCTAAAGAGCAGGGATATGGAGAGACGTTGGGCTGGATTGTAAACTCGAGGAGAGGCATGAGGACGTTCTCTGAAGTAAATGGTGATAGTAGCTGGAAGAATTTGGGACATTCCCACAATTTCTGCCTCGCCACCATAGACTCCAGACATATTCATGTAGTCAGCGTATTGTTGAGCAGACTGTATAACAATGCTTCTGTGACTAACAACAACGGACACCACGTCGCCGAAGTTATCCCAATGTTGGCAAACAAAGCCAACAGCCATGTTGCGAAGTTTGAGAGCAACAGTCTCGTCAATGACATTTTTCCATAAAAACCTGACTGATAGAAACAAACAGTTACCTGATGCAGGAATTTGTATAACATTGAAAGAAGTGTTGTTTCCATTGTCACGCACGCGCGCCTAGGGGGCCGCGGAAAGACCCGATGAGCAGCGTACAACAGTCTGCCAGGGAATGGAGACGGGGCACTAACCTTTCCTTTTCTTATTCCCGCAGAAAGCCAGACGCAGCACCACCGTAAAACGCTCTCAAGATGCCGTTAATCCACCCGTAACCACTTCTGCATTTCCATCCCTTCCTCTGACCTGACCTGATGACATCATTACCCATAAAGCTCCTCGGTTCCTCCCAGCATTCCAGTCACCAGTTTCCGGCCCCACCTTATTTAAGTTCCCCTCTGCGAAGGGATGATTGTCTTTTGGTTGGACGCATGTTTATGAGAATAATTCAGTTTGCTTACAGTTTTGACAGTATACGGGGCCGGAAACCCCAAACCTTTATGCGTGTCTTGTACTTCTTTACACCATGAAATACATTTGAAGCGGTCAATTCTATGAACAGTCAACGTGACTCACAGCTGGATGTGGACTGTAGCACAGACCAAAGCGAGTGAGTATGTGTTTGGTGAGCTGTTGGGGGCAGGCACATGAGTAAGCCATGCCTCGAGAGCGAGGGTGGACGTGGGTGGACATTTCGAGTTGGCAGGTGGTGTTCTGAGGTACATTCCCTATCATGTGGGAGGAGGGTTAGAGTTTGTGGGCAGGGCTTTGTTGTTCATTTCCCATGGTTTTCGATGGTGGACGTGGTCGTGTGCCATTACCGAAAAGAATAATGAAAAGTCAACTTGGCTAAGAGGTGCATGTGGACTGTAGCACAGACGAAAGTGACTTACGGGGTGGTTGGTGAGTTGTTGCGTCCGGGCACATGAGCAGACAGTGTGAATGCCTGGAGAGCGAGGGTGGACGCAGGCCAGGGAATAAGGAGTGTTGGTGGGCAGGGAAACGTTTTCCATGTTCCTGCAGGACCATCTAAGAAGACGCATGTTTGTCGCAGATGCGAATCGCTGTATGTAGCGTGTAAAACAGTTTGCGATGGTGGACGCGGCCGTGCGTCGTAACCGAAAAGTCAACATGGCTCAGAGGTGCATGTGGACTGTAGCACAGACGAACATGAATGACGCCGTGTTTTGTGAGTCGTCGCGTCCGAGTTGGTGGGCGTGGCTCTGCGAGTTGTCGTTGTATCCAATGGTCTTAGAGTTGGTGACCGTGGCTCCGTCCTGCGTGCGCCATGGGTGTCTTACTCACTGGCGGCTTAGTGAATTATATATACTGTATAGATGTATGAGGGAAGTGTGACAGTGGTGAGGACTGCGGTAGGAGTGACGGATGCATTCAATGTGGAGGTGGGATTACATCAGGGATTGGCTCTGAGCCCTTTCTTATTTGCAATGGTGATGGACAGGTTGACAGACGAGATTATACAGGAGTCCCCATGGACTGTGATGTTTGCTGATGACATTGTGATCTTTAGCGATAGTAGGGAGCAGGTTGAGAAGACCCTGGAGAGGTGGAGATATGCTCTGGAGAGGAGAGGAATGAAGGTCAGTAGGAACAAGACAGAATACATGTGTGTAAATGAGAGGGAGGTCAGTGGAATGGTGAGGATGCAGGGAGTAGAGTTGGCGAAGGTGGATGAGTTTAAATACTTGGGATCAACACGACAGAGTAATGGGGATTGTGGAAGAGAGGTGAAAAAGAGAGTGCAGGCAGGGTGGAATGGGTGGAGAAGAGTGTCAGGAGTAATTTGTGACAGACGGGTAACAGCAAGAGTGAAAGGGAAGGTCTACAGGACGGTAATGAGACCAGCTATGTTATATGGGTTGGAGACGGTACAGCACTAACCAGAAAGCAGGAGACAGAGCTGCAGGTGGCAAAGTTAAAGATGCTAAGATTTGCACTGGGTGTGAAGAGGATGGATAGGATTAGAAATGAGGACATTAAAGGGTCAAGTTGGGCGGTTGGGAGAAAAAGTCAGAGAGGCGAGATTGCGTTGGTTTGGACATGTGCTGAGGAGAGATGCTGAGTATATTGGGAGAAGGATGCTAAGGATAGAGCTGCCAGGCAAGAGGAAAAGAGGAAGGCCTAAGAGAAGGCTTATGGATGTGCTGAGAGAAGACATGCAGGTGATGGGTGTGACAGAACAAGATGTAGAGGACAGAAAGATATGGAAGAAGATGGTCCGCTGTGGCAACCCCTAATGAGAGCAGCCGAAAGAAGAAGATGTTGAGCTGGATAGCCAAGTTGTATTGGCTAGCAGAGCTCCATCCACTGGGTCATTTGAGCCAGACAAAGTAA
Source organism: Erpetoichthys calabaricus (assembly GCF_900747795.2). NCBI lineage: Eukaryota > Metazoa > Chordata > Cladistia > Polypteriformes > Polypteridae > Erpetoichthys > Erpetoichthys calabaricus. The sequence continues at coordinate 280,653,936 of NC_041396.2, read as the reverse complement.
ATGTAATATTAGATAATGTTTCAGGGGGCATGCTTTACTTCATTGATGAGAACAGTGGTGCTTTGATGTTTACCTAGTCAAACCCCCAGCTTTAAGGACTGACTCAGAAGTGGAGATTTATGGTGACAGGTGGATGGAGCATCAGAGCAGCTTGGCAAGGGTGACTGTGTTTAGGCTTAGAGCCTAAAAGCAGGAAGGCCATAAACTGAGTAAACAAAGCAACTGGGGGATGAGTTGTACTTGAGCGCTTTCATTGGTAACTGGTCAGGCATGGACAGGAAAATTAACTCTGTTGATCTAAAGTAAGGCTGCTTATGGTTTATTTTGAATCAGAGGCCATTCTTTACTACAGCACCCCTTTGTGGTTTGTGTTTTGTGGTCAAAATGGTATAAAGTTGGTCAGCCCACCTTTACCTCTCTTTCCCTCTCACCATCTGGCCATGATGAGAAGACCACGATGAAGACAACTCTGTCTTGGCTATCATATCGATACAGACGTGGCCATTTTTGATCCTCCGTTTAAAGGCCATTTAGCAGCAAAGTAAGCCAAACTGAAGATAAGCCGAGAGCCGCTTATGAACACAAGATGCACTCCCACTTAGGCTGCAATGGCGTGGTTTGCCAATATTCTCCTAGTATTCTGCTTCCTTAATATTTCTGGTCATGTGATCAGTAATACATAACTAAATGTGTAACTTAACTCCTGCCTGTTACTTTACTCTGTCTAACCGTATGAGGTTACAGAGGTAGAAGGGAAGGGGATGGAAGTGCTAATTTTACTTGATCACCAAGTTCTAAGTGTATGGGATTTTAAAAATTCTTAAGGTCTACAACATAAAGATTATTTAAAGAGGAAAATAGGGTCACCATAAGACCCTCTTCTTGTAGACCAATGAAAAAGAACCAAGGAAATGAGTGAAGTGCCTTCCATGACAATATGACAAGATAAAGCAACACAAAAGCTTTCTCTTGTTGGATCTCATAATATTGATTGTGACAGCTCTACGGGGGCGCAGCAGCCACCCAACCTGACACAGACAGATGCTAGAGGTACAGTTTCAAAGGCACACTTGATTTTACTTTGTTTCTTCACTTGTGGGCATGTCTTCCCCGTTCCCACAAGTACACAACACAGTCTCCGCACAATCACAACCCAATCCTTTACTTTTCTTTTCTTTTTCTCCTCCACTTCCTCTTCGGTAAGCTTTGTCTCCCTCCTTCCGGCTCTGGCTCCTGGAGTGATGGCTGCTGGCTCCTTTTATAGCCCACCCGGAAGTGCTCCAGGTGTTTGATGACCTATTTCCGGCAGCACTTCAGGGTGTGGCGGAAGAGCTGCTCTGTAGGGCTCAGCAGCAGCTGCAGCACCCCCTGGCGGCATCCATGGATCCCAACAAGGCAGCACCAAACTCCAACTCCCATGAAGCCCTCCGGGAGTCCTAGGCACTGCTGCAACCCAGGGGGACTGGCATCTAGCATTCCGGGGGAGTTACTGACCTGACCAGGCTTGTTCCCTCAGTCCTCCCAGACAGACCATGGCCATCCATGACACACTTAAGTCTAAGTGTGTTTGTTATAACAGCTTGCTCAAATATGATTGAAGCAGAGATCAAGAACTTAAACATTATTTTGCTGATTTTGTGGAGGGAGGCATAGTAGAAGTGGGGGAAATGCTTATGGCTACTAGTTCTAGGGACCTGGGTTTAGTTAGGTTCAATTCTACTTGTGGATGTCATCATTCCCTCGATCTTTAGGGGTATTGACAATGCCAGGTTTACCACATATCTAACATGTTAGCCTGTTGGTATTGTGAATCTAGGCATGATCGTGTCCAGGAATTATGATAACGAAGCTAGTTTCCTAAATATAGGGTAGTAGGCTGGCATTATTTAGAAGCAATTCTGTAAGTTTTAATTCTAGAAATAGATTAGTAATGGAAGGATAATGAGGGTGATGGACAAGGTATTGCTAATCCCTCAGGGCATTACTTGGCACCAGCAGGAGCAGCTGCCTATGTTACCCAGGCATTGTGTTGCTCTTTAGTACAAAGTGACCATTGAGGGTACAGAAACACCTGCAGCCAACAGGGGAAGCTCCAGGAATATCGTCCAAGGGTTTTTTTCAAAACTAATTCTGACCCCGGATGTAAATCCCAACTTCACACAGAAGTGTTTTGACGCTGGGGCTTCAAAGGGCCTCACTGCCACACACCGGATGCTCTTATAGTCAGGAAATGGAGATTTGGCTGGGGATAAAGGAGAACAAATGGCCAGTTTGATGCAAGATAAACAAGGAGATGGAGGTAAAGAAGAGTTCTTGCAGATGTACCTGTGTGGGAGGCTGGTCAAGCCACCTAATGGGGGGAAATGTACAATGTAGGGAGCCCCCGGCAAGGCTATAGGTGCTATTAATGCACTGTATTGCATCCTTTATCCCCCTTTCCATATTACACTATTGTTGTGCATTTTAATGTTGTATAATTAAAGACACACTTCTCAATTGTGTCCTCAGGCAAACCCAGGAAATCATTTCAGATCCCACACGTGCTTTGCACCCTGAGTATCCGTTCCTTCCCTCAAGCAAGCGTTTCCTGGTGAGGACTAAATAGGTATGTGCTTTCTTTTCTGCCAATGTCAATTAAAACTCGTAATACCTTTCACGTTTAATGACAAGTTGGATGTTGATTAGTTTTTATATTATATGCTTTATTGCAGTTTTATAATCTTGTGATTTTTATGGTGTACGTTAAATTGATGGAAGGCGGACATTGATGATCCAAAATGAATTTCACCTTGGGATAATTCTCTTTCAGGGTCTGAGATTAAAGAAAGGGTAACACCCAAAAGTTACCAGTGTACATCAATTGGATCACTACAAATTAGTGGGGTCAACACAGTGGTGCTGTTGTGCTGCCCCCCAGATTCAAATCCCAAGCAGATTTGCGCCTGTGTGGTGGCCCTGCACTGGACTGCCACTTTGACTAGGTTTGGTTGTTGCCTTGCACATGAAGCCTCCAAGATGGTCCCCAGGCCCCTAAGAACCTAATTTGGATTACTGTATACAGATTTGACAAGGTCATACTACAGGAATGTGACTTAGTGTAGCTGTAAATTAAGGCTGTAATGACTTGCAACATATAAGAATGGCAAAAGGGGTATAGACCTCAGAATATCCTAAATGAGACCATTACTCACCTGATAGGTGGAGTGGAGGCTCTGAGGCTAGGGATCTGCACTGGCAATCGGAAGGTTGCCGGTTTGAATCCCGTAAATGCCAATAGGGACTCTGCTCTATTGAGCCCTTGAGCAAGGCCCTTAACCTGCAATTGCTGAGCGCTGTGAGAAAAGCTCTATATAAATGCAAAGAATTAAAACAGGCCTTACCACAGGACGCCTGACCCCAAACCCAACAGGCAACCTTCAGACTCTGCTAAGAACCAAAAAGGGGCACAGGCTTTAAAAATATATTTTAAATATCTCATACAGTGTCCTCAGAAAGTATTCAGACACCTACACTTTTATCACATTTTATCATGTTGCAGCCTTGTGCTAAAATCATTTAAATTAGTAATTATAAATAGTAATAATAATTACATTTATACAGCACTTTACACAGTGATTGGGGAACCACTTCAGTCACCACCAATGTGCAGCATCCACCTGGATGATGCAACAGCAGCCATTTTTTCACCAGTACACTCACCACACATTAGCTGTTAGGGTGATGAAGTGGTGACAGAGAGAGATAGCCAATCAGAGACAGGAGATGATTATGGGGCCAGAATGACAAGGCTATGGAGGGCAGTTTTCCATGGACATCAGGATACGCCCTACTCTTTACAAAGGATGCCCAGGAATCTGTTATGACTACTCAGATTTATGTCTCATCTGAAGGACGGTGCCATTTTTATGGCACAGTGTCCCGATCACTGCACTGGGGCATTAAGATCCACATTCAGACAAGGTAAGTGCCCCCTGCTGGCCTCGACAGGACCTTGTCCAGCAGTAACCCAAGCTTCTTCCTTGTTAATCTCCAATCCAAGTACTGGCTTGGCCTGAACATGCTTAGCTTCGTGTGGATGACTGAAATGCATGTGGTATGGCTGCTGGCATATGCTGGTAGTGCTGGCAAATTACTGTAATTGTCTCCCTCATCAATCATAGTCAAAATCCCAGAATGTTAAAGCAAAAACAGGATTTCATGACGTTTTGGAAATTTACTAAAAATAAAACTGAAATTTTCCATTGACACAAGACACAAATACTCTGACCCTTCCCTCAGCACTTCACTAAAGCACCACTGGTAGTGATTATGGCCTGGAGTTGGGGATTTTCTGCCATTCTTCTCTGCAGGTCCTCTCAGGCCCTAAGAGGTTGGATGGAGACCGTCGGTGGATAGATATTTTCAGGCCTCTTTAGAGTTGTTCAAGTGGGTTCAAGTCCGGACTCTGGCTAGGCCCCTCAAGAACATTCCTAGAACTAGAGTTGTCTTTTCTTTGTTCTTAAAGGGGTCATCGTCTTCTTTTAGTTGAGCCTGTGGTCCAATGTGAGGTCCAGGGTTCTCTGGAGCACGTTTTCATTAAGGATATCTTTGTACTTTCCTCCATTCAGCTTTCTCTATATTCTGTTTAGTCTTCCAGTCCTAATCCCACAAAGTTATGCTGCCACCACCACACTTGGAATGGCATTTCTGAAGTGATGAGCAGTGTCGAATTTTCTACAGATGTGATGCTGAAAAATGAGGTCAACTTGTTCAATCTTGGTTTCATCAGACCACTGGAAATGTCTAAGAATCATTTAAGTGTTGCTTTTGCAAACTCCAGTTAGACTTGAATATTTTGTCTGACCACCGTGCTGTAAGGCTGAGATTGGTGGAGAGTTGTACTGATGGTTGACCTACTGGAAGTTTCTTCTGTCTCCACACAAGTTCCATGGAGCTCAGCCAGAGTGACCTCTCTTACCAAGGCCCTTATCCCCAGATTGCTTGGTTTGTCTGGATGACTAGCTCAAGAAGAAGTTATGGTTGTTCAAAAAATCTTACATTTAAAAATTATGGAGACCACTGTGCTTTTGGGAACCCTCAGTGGTGTGGAAATCTATTTGTAGCCTTCTTCAGATCTGTGGTTTAACACAATCCTCTCTGTAAGCTTTGCAGGCAATTCCTTCATCCTCATGGCTTGGCTTTTGCTCTGCTGTGGAATCTTCTATAGACAAGTGTGTGACTTTCCTAATCACGTTATGTCAGTTGAACTGACCACAGGTGTACTCCAAACAAGATATAGAAGCATCTCAAAGGTGATCGACAAGATGGCATGATCAACAACATGGGTAAATAGTAAATAGTAAATAAGTAAATAGTCCGAATACTTGTGTTAATGTTAGGGTGGATCAACCATCAGGGAATTCTGGGTGTCTGCCCAAGGGCATTTAACAGAAAGGGGGCTATTCATTCGGCGAAACCCCAGCCCCCTGCTTGGTGAAACGATCGAGTGTCTTCACCCAGAAATCACTAAGAGGGATGCTTAATGAAATTTCGAATGTCTCCAATCATCGAGGGGAAACCCATTCCTAACACAATGAAACGATCTATTGTCTTTGCCCAGAAATCACCAAGAGAGATCTCGCCCAGCATGATAAAATGATTGAGTGTTGAGTGTCTTTGCCCTGAAATCACCAAGGGAACCATACCATCAATCCCCCACTTGATGAAACAATTGAGTGTCCATACACCAAGACCAACAGCTGCACAAAAAAGCTGCGTATCCACATGCTGCATTGTCAAAAGTAATCTCTGTTAAGAAGCACTATTCAATATGGCACCTAGGTGCCCAACCCCCAGTTGCAGCCAGTCTGCCGCTCGTGTTGTGAAGAGGGGGGCTGAACACACCCCATGGAGACGCAGTCGCTCGGTGATACAATGGGACACAAATACAGTTTTTTTTTTTACCTCCTCTTTGCTCGATCAGCTGCTGGCTTGGTGCTGCTGCCGTGCCGCGTGATCTGCATCTCGCACGGCACTTTTAACACTTAAAAGCCTGTACAGCAGCTGTCCTACTTTTTGTCTTTTATTTCCAGCACAGGGCATGGTTAAATCTCTTGGCACAAAGTCTCGTCTCTCGGGATGTGAGTGCTTGATATTTTTTAGTTTATAATTTAAAAACAGAATAAGAATCCGAAAATCTAACAACATCACATTAAAGTTCGATAAATTCTAAAAAAGAATTATACCAAACATATATATGTAGGTTTTAAAATAAGCCTGATTTAAAGTGTGACAAAAAACACAACATAAAAAGTCACATAAAATTGTTACACAAAATCGTTGCACTTTTAGGCTTAGGATTTTATATATAGAGAGTAGATATATATGTATATAAATTTGCAAAAGTCTCTTAAATCTTGTTTTCACTTTGTCATTCTAGGGTATTCAGTCTTCTTTAATGAGGGAAAAAATAAATTTAAATGATTTTAGCACAAGGATGAAAATATAGGCAGGGTGGTGACTCTGAAGCTAAGGATCTGGCCAGCAATCGGAAGGCTTCTGGTTTGAATCCCGTAAATGCCAGAAGTGATTCCACCCTATTGGGCCCATAATCTGCAAATGCTCCATCCTGGTTATGATGCTAACCTGCATCCAGCCCAGCAAGAAGGTCCTCCTACTTTCAGGGAAAACTTTGGGGTTGGTGGCAGGATTGGCACTCCAGTCACTGTAAAAAAACCTCACACTGTTCCATTCCATTCGAACTTGTGGGGTGCTGAGATCTCACAGATTCATTGGGGTCCTAATTTGGAATATTGAGGTGGTTCGTAGTGTGGTGGGTGAGGCAACTTGCTGTATCTGTGCATGCTCCCCAACCTCACTCTGCAAATATAACAAAACGTGTAAAAAGTGAAGGAGTCTAAAGATCTTCTGTGACACAATCTCAGCATACATTGTAGATATTTTAGTTTATAATGTACGGGTACGGTGTTCACTCGGGCTCACTTTAGAGTATTTCAATATAATGTGACATGCAGTCACTTTCTAACATTTGTGTGAGGGAATGGGGGGCTGGAAGGAGAGGTTTGTAAGTGTAAGGGGTGGGCACACCTCCTGTGGGGTGAGTGACTGGGATAGGGCTAAAGAAGAGCCAGAAGTGCAGGGTGAAGGTTAGGGACGAGGAGCCTAAAGGTGACAGAAAGTGGTGACAAGTGAAGTGGACAGATACGTAAAGCAGTTGAAATAGGAAAGCTATGATGAGCGTTTAAAGTTTTGGAGGTGTGCTCTATAACCCAAACTAGCAAAGCCAACGATACTACACTATTTGTATGCAACCAAATTGGGCAATAAACCTGAAGAGGCCCTGACAGCTGAGTCCTGCTGTTCTTATTTACCCAGATCGCTACAATAATGCTTATAAGACAAAATCTTATTGTACATGGCAGGTATATGTTTGAGGGCACAGCCTAAGCATTTTAGCCTACAGCATCTGTGTTTGATTATATGCCGTTGTGTGCTGTTAAGAATGAATGGAGTCCTAAACGGCATCTCATCAATAATCCACTCCACTGAAGCGCCTCAAACTCCTGAGCGCATCGCCATTGCGCTGGGCGCGTGACGTCATTGGCTCCACCGGCCGGCTAACCTTTAACTTTAAGAGTGTCGTCTTTCCTCCCTGCTCCTCAATATTCTTCAGTGGCTACGATCATTTATTCAAGAATAATCATCTGTTTAGGCTTCCTGTCTCCAGGCATGGAGAATGACAGCTTTCAGTTTCCATTTGACTCTTATTCACGGGTACAAGTGTTTGTTTCTTTTAACGGTGCGCAAGAGCAATGACAATGTAACAATGGAGCCAATGAATGAAGGAAAATCAAAGAGCTTTTCCTTCTTTCCTTATGGAACAAATCGCCTTTTGTACCGACTACACGTGCCGTATCAATAATGGAACAAACGGTGATTGAAGAAGCTAAATAATTGATGTGGACGGGACTGAATCAGCGGCTGCTTGGTTTTCTTCCATGCGGGATGTTCGTCTCTGTTGGGGATGCTGCAGACGTTATTTGATTTTCTACTCGAGAATATTTTTTTTTAGATTATTTATTCATTGGGCTGTAAATTTCAGAAGACGCGGAAAGCTGTACTCTCTATGGAATATAACCATCCGTATAAGTAATGTAATGAAAACAGCCAGCCTCGCTAAGGCTCCCCTTCATTCTCGTGCTTCCATCATGTCAAATGGCTCCGCTTTTTCCTCCGCTTGCGCGCTTTGTCACTCCCACGTACCACGCGTAACACCCAAGGAATAAAAGGGAAGCCGCTTATTGAAGTACCGTCAGCTCCTTTCAAGGCGCGTACCTGCCGCTTTATTCAGCTCCTTGGAAACAGGCGTGCATTGCCAATCTGCCGCGAATGACGTTATTAGTATCAATAGCGATATCATAGCAGCCAGCTGTAATGGGTCTTAAACAATGGCCTCCAGCTGAATCAAGCAGAGCCTGACAAGAAATCCCTCGTGTCAGAAGAACAAGTGACATGTCTCGTCTCTGCCAAGGCACTCAAATGGTGGCACTTGAATTAATGATATTAATTCTTTTATTCTCCACTGAAAGACGTATCACCCTAAAGCAGGGGTCCCCAACCACCGGTCCGCGACCCACTACCGGGCCGCAGTCGTCTGACAGCCGGGCCGCGAGAGAACTGCCGGCAACGGAGACTCACTCAGACTTTTCAGAACGCTTGGCGGGTGGGGCTTTGCAGCGGCGCAGAGAGAGGAGAGAGACCGAGGTGAGAGAGTATTACAACAAAATATTGTTACTGTCCCGACAGTTTCCCCGTATGACACGAGTCTATAGAACTCGCGTTACTACGAAGTACATTCAGCAGATGCTTTCATTACAACGAAGTGACCTTGAAATGCCTGAACGAATCATCCACAGAGCAGTTAGATCTGTGGTCGCAGCTCAGATGTGCACGTTTGCACAACGATCCCCAAACAGAAACATTGTAAAAAAAAATTCTTTCTTCGAACTTTCCTCGTACTGTTTTTTTTTTTTTTTTTTTTTTTGCTGTTTTTGTTGTCTGTGGTTTTCAGTGATACCTTTTGCTTATTGCTTGTCAACATTTGAAAAACATCCATTGGAATTTAACTCATTGTCACCCTCTTATAGAAACGGCAGACACGAAAAAAACGATAACAGTGTTAATGTTTGTGATGTGCAATCTGTTGGAATGGCAAATGTAAAGCATATGTCTTTGTTATATGCAAAAAAAGAAGAAAAATCTCAGGTTGCAAACGTATGCGAACTGCTTAATAACTTAATAATAATAGAAATGTTATGTAAATTGTGTATAAAACTGCCCCCCACTCTCTCCCCCCCCCCCCACCCCCCCCCCGACCGGTCCGTGGAAAAATTTTCATCTAATAAAGTGGTCCATGCTGTCAAAAACGTTGGGGACCACTGCCGTAAAGCACATAACAAGCAATGTATATACTATATAGTGCCTGTGGACAGTAGGGGACACTCCGGCTCCCAAACCCAACACAAACAGACACACACAGGTTTAAAAGCAAAGAGTCTCTTATTTTAGTAAAACTTTTCTCTCTATTATAAAAAAAAAAATCTTGGAAGGAGACGAGACGTGATTGTCTCAGAGACACTTTCATGTCCCGCAAGACGAGTCTTCCTGCCAAGTCATGTAACCAGGCCTGAGGCCGGGCGAGAGAAGAGCTTATGCAAAGAGATTTGGAAAAGTCCTGCATGGTTATGTCAGACACATTTCTTGTGTATATATATCTTTCTATAGAAAGAAACGATATTCACTCACGTTGCGTTGTCACAATGTAATTTCAAACACGGAATCAAAATTCAATGCGATATTGATGAAAAGGTAAAAGCGAAAAGAGATTGAATATATGAACATAGGTGATATGACAGAAGTGCTCTGTGCGAGATGCAGATCATGCAGCACGGCAGCAGAAACAGCAAGCCAGCAGCTGATCAAGCAAAGAGGAGATTAAAAAAAACTATATTTGTTTCCCATTGTATCACAGTTTAAGAGGGGGTGTCGGAGGAGCGACCACGTCTCCTTGGGGTGCATTCAGCCCCCCTCTTCACAATGTGAGAGGCAGGGACACGAAGTGGCTGGCGCGTAGCACAGACTGGTGGGGGGGGGTGACAGTCGAGTGAAGCGAGCAGGGGTGAAGCCACCTAGTCTTTTATAAGGATTTGCCACCACCACAGCCACAAGTACAGCAAAAGAAATACAGCACACTCTTGTCTTTTTCTCTGCCTGCCTCTCTTTGCCTCCTCCACTCCTCTCCCAAGCTTCGGCCTCCTCCTCCCCAAAGTGAGACAGGCAGCTCCTTTTATTTTAGCCGCCCCAGAAGTGCTCCCCATCTTCTGCACATGTGGTCTGTCAGCACTTCCGGGTGAAGCGGAAACCCCATGATGTAGGGACTCCCCAATCCTGCAGCTCCCCCTGGATGGCCCCCACTGGACCCAACAGGGCTGTCTACCAGGATTCCAATATTCGGCATGTTCTGAGCCTGGGATTGCTGCCATCTAGCATCCTGGGGGGATATAAAGCCGTGTATAAGCTGTCTTCCCCTGTTCATCCATCCTCTGGGCATCCTGGCCGGGTAAGGACATAAGCTGTCCTTCACGTGCCTTAATAGTTCCATCCCTGCCGTCCATTAGTAAAACTGAAGTTTTTTTCAGCTGCGATATTGACATCTCTGCTATCCTCACTATGAAAATAATGATGAAACCAAAAAAGACATAAATAAGTTTTATACAGTGCCTTTGAAGGTGTCCAGTACACCAAAAGTATTTGTTTAAGCAGTGCATATACAGTAGAACCTCTGGTCACGAACATTTCCGAACACATACAAATCGGGTTACGATCAAAAAGTTTGCCAAAATTTTGCATCTGTTCATGACCACACGCTCTGGTGGCGAACGAAAACACTGGCGGGCAGTTTCCCTATGCGTGTTTGTACGCACCAATGATTTGCGATTCTCCGTTCCCCATTTTCTTTTGTTTGCGTATACAGGGCCTAACAAAGCAGCTGATGTTTCAAAAGGAGTTACAATGTTAACCAAGCAGAGACCTCAAGTGCTGGAAGAGGTGGACAAACTGTTGCTAGTGTGGTTGAACAAGAAGCAACTTGCAGGGGATAGCTTAAGTGAGGCGATCATATGCGAGATAGCCAGGAAGATTCATGCCGATTTGCTGAAAAAAAAAATCCTTCTTCGATTGGCGAATGTGAGGAATTTAAAGCCAGTAGAGGATGGTTTGAAAAGTTTCGCAAGAGAAGTGGCATTTAATTTTTTTTCCCTGTGGTTAAAACTCAAAAAAAGTGCTTACAGCAGGCGGTTCGTAAGTGTCTAGCGCAAACTCTTACAATGGTTTTCTCAGTGTTATTCAATGTTTTTCACATTTAGTTTACTATTACACTGTGCATTCTATGGTATAATTAACTATTTTTGTGCTTAAGAATATATATATATTTACATAAAGTTTGAATGGTCTGGAACGGATTAATTGTATTTACATACAATCTTATGGGGAAATTATGTTCAGGTCGCGATCAAATCTGTCGTGACCAGAGGTACCACTGTAAGTTGGGAGCCTGTTAAAGGAAGTGTGATGAGGACACTGAAGCCTCTCAGTCCAATGAGGTGCCTTTCAGGATGACCACCAGACCATTCGTCTCTCCATCAATTTTCAAACACGCTTTTCCTGGGCAAGATCATTGGGAATGTGAAGTCCATCCTAGCAAGCATCGAAAGCTTTTTAATTTTAGCATTTTGTTGCAGGAGCCGAGGCCACTGAACATCAATCAACTATCCTAAAATGGATACCCTGAAGTTAAGGAATCTTTATTTTACTGTGTACAGGGTGAGCCAAAAAGAAGTACCACATTTCAAATGTTTACTCTACAAAAACGCTACAAGATAAAATAAATTTCACTACAACATAAGAAAGGGTATACAAAATAGATTTTTTTCACTGTGTTTTAAAAATGATGGTGGCCATCATTAGCAATAAACTCTTTGAGACGATTTCTGAACACTCACATGACTCGTTCAACCATTTCACAAGGAATAGCAGCGATTTTGTGGCGAACAGTGTCCTTGAGGGCTTCAAGGTTTTGAGGTTGGTGTGTGTATACCTTTAACTTGAGATATCCCCACAAGAAGAAATCACATGGAGCGAGATCAGGTGAACGTGAAGGCCACCTGACATCACTGTGCAGGGAGATCAGCTTCCACGGAAACATCATCATCAAAAACTGCATGGATCTCTGCGCCGAATGAGCTGTTGCTCCATTCTGTTGAAACCAGGCATCCACCACATCCATTTCTTCCAGCTGGGGCCACAAAAAGTTCTCTAGCATTTCAACGTAAAGTTCTGAAGTGACGGTGACTGTTGCTCCCTCTCCTCAAAAAAAAGTAAGAGCCTACAATGCCAAATTCTACAATGGCGCAACAAACTATAACACACTCACTGTGCGGGGGTCTCTGATGAAGATCACGAGGGTTGGTTTCAGCCCAGTAGTGAAAGTTTTGTTTATTTACATAACCATTCAAATGGAAATGTGCCTTGTTGCTGCACATGGCGATGGCATCTCGATGAACGGTTTGTAGAATTTTCACACACAACTCTCTATGGCTCTCCCAGTCTCTCTCAGTGAGTTCCTGCACTACCATCATTTTGTATGGATGGAAATTAAGGTCCTCATGCAAAATCCGTATTGGAAATGCCTATGGCAGAAGCGTGTTTGCGCTCTGAACGTCTAGGAAACTGCAAAATTGATGCCCTTACAGCTTGGATGTTTTCAGGCGTTTGTACAGTCCGAGGAAGGCCTGGAGATTTTCTGTTCAACGCTGCACGTTGTCTGCTTTGCTCCATTCTACTATCCATCAACCCTGTCTAGTCTCCTATTCTCAACATCACAGCGTAATGATGCCACCACCATGCTTCACATTTGGAATGCTATTACACAGGTTATGAGCAGTGCCTGGTTTGCTCCACTCATGACACTAATCTTGGTTTCATCAGACCCGAGAATCTTGTTTCTCATAATCTGAGTGTCTTTTAGGTGCCTTTTTGTAAACTCCAAGCGCATAGGCCTTCATGTGCCTTTTACTGACGAGAGGCTTCTGTTTGACTACTCTGTCATAAAGCCCAGATCAGCTGAGTGTTGCAGTGATGGTATCCCTTCTGGAGGTTTCTCCCATCTCCGCGCAAGTTCTCCGGAGTTCTACAGAGAGAAAGGTCTGAAAATAGCAGAAATGGATGCCATCCAACCTGATAGAGCTTGAGAGGATCTGCAGAGAAGAGCAGCAGAAAATCCTCAATTCCAGCTGTGTGAAGTTTATTATGTCAGACCCAAAAAGACTCCAGGCTAGAATCACTGCCACAACTAAGTCCTGAATGCTTGAGTCAATGGGAAATTTATTTTTTTTATTTGTATCAGATTTGCAAAACTTTCTAAAATCTTGCTTTTAACTTCATTATTCTTGAGTACTGAGTGTTGTCTGATGAAGGAGAAAATGAATTTAGAAAGATAGAACTTTATTTGTCTGCCTTTGGAAAATTTGCATTTGCTTTAAATAATGAAATGCACTATATGATAGATAGATAGATAGATAGATAGATAGATAGATAGATAGATAGATAGATAGATAGATAGATAGATAGATAGATAGATAGATAGATAGATAGATAGATAGATAGATAGATAGATAGATAGTTTGGACAGTGGCTGGGGGTGGCACCCGGAAGGACCGGAGGAGGGATTACACCTCCTCCATACCACGAGGTAGTGACCGCGCTGGTGGCTTTGGCGACCACAGGAACTGAGCTTGGAAGCTCAACCCTATAGGGGCCCATGGTCACCGCCAGGGGGCGCCCCAATGCCTGGAGAGCCCTGGTCCTCAGCACTTCCGCCACACCCGGAAGTGCTGGGAGGAAGATGACCAGGGACACCCGGAGTGCTTCTGGGTGTACAGCCGGTACTTCCACCACACTGGGGAGTGCCGGCAGAGGTTAATCGGGAAGCACCTGGAGCACATCCGGGTGATTATAAAAGGGGCCGCCTCCCTCCATTCATTGGCTTGAGTCGGGAGCGGAGAAGGACGGAGCTTGGGAGGAGAGGAAAGGAGGCGGCCTGAAGAGAGAGGCATCATTGTGTATAGAGGCCTGGACTTTGGGGAAGTATTTGGGGTTGTGTGTGCTTCACTGTAAATAGTATTTGTAAATAAAGCGTGTGTGGGGACTTACAACGATGTCTGCCTGTCTGTGTCTGGACCATGGTCCACAATAGATAGATAGATAGATAGATAGATAGATAGATAGATAGATAGATAGATAGATAGATAGATAGATAGATAGATAGATAGATAGATAGATAGATAGATAGATAGATAGATAGATAGATAGATAGATAGATAGATAGATAGATAGATAGATAGATAGATAGATAGATAGATAGATAGATAGATAGATAGATTGTATACACACATACTATGATCTGAAAATACAACAGAATGAGAAAAAACCAAGAAAAACTAAAAAGAAAAACTTCTGACTTGGCTGTCCTAGTCCTAGCGTGGCATTATGCAGATGTATTGTTGTTGGTATAAAGGAGTCCCCATGTTGTTTCTTGACACACGTCTGCTGATTAATTCGTTGGCTGAACATCCTCAGTGTTGTTGTTGTTTCAGAGAGAGGTTGTACAGCATTGTTCATCATGGTACTCAATTTTGTTTTCATTCTCTCCTTTGCTATGACCTCCAGGTGGTCCAGAGTGTGTCCCATAACCGAGCCTGCCCTTTTAATTAGCTCAATGATTCGGTGGGCTTCTCTTGAAGTGATGTTACCAGCCCAACACAACACACTGGACTTCACAGAGTTGTAGAAGATGTGAAGGATGTCTGCTATATCCTTTCTTACATAGTGTGTTATGAGACCATTCCTTTAATGGGGTCCCCCAAATACTTGTAGGAGTGGACCACCCCTACATCCTCTACATCCATTCTTGGCTAGTGACTGGACATAGAGGCTGTTTGGTGCAGTGAAAGTCAATAAGTAGTTGCTTAGTTTTGCTGATGTTAAGTTGCAGGCAATTCTCTTTACAACAAGAAACAAGGTTCTCCTCCTGACTGCTGTCCCCTGTGTCCTCGCCTTTATCAGTACACCACATAAGTGCAGAATAATCTGAGGATTTCTGCAAGTGACTTGACCTGGTGTTTTATTTATAGTCAGAGGTGTTCAGACTGAACAGAAAAGGTGACAGGACTGTTCCTTGTGGTGCTCCTGTCTCACAAACTGCAGTCCACCTGACAGATTGTCCACTATCCCAGGACACCATAGGCTCATTCACCTGCATATGATTGTAGCTGAATACTGAAACATAGCAAAATGTGAAAAAATGAAGGGGACTGTGAAATTTTTCTGAAGGCCCTGTATATTCTTATAATGTACAGCAGGGGTGTCAGTCTCAAGCCCTGGGGGGCCGCAGTAGCTGCAGCTTTTCATTCCATTCACCTCCTTAATTAGTAACAGTTACTGCAGCTGATTTAACAGATGTGCTTCATCTTAATTTTAATTGGCTGGTTCGTTTTATTTTTTCCTTAAATGGCTGCCAAACAATAAAAAGATGCAAAGCAAACCAATACATGACCAGCTAACTCAGGGGTCTCAAACAGTCTTAGAGGGCCACTATTTTTGCTCATAATCAATCTCTTATTTAGCTGCCGATGAAAGCCCATTATTTGATTTTATGCCTGTTTTAGTGTTCTCATTCTGACAAACCAGGCATTTTCAATAATTTTTTGCTAAGATCACCATCCATATGCTTCGTAAACCAAATTAATATTTCTTTTTTTTTGTTTGTTTTTCAAATATTTTATTAAAGGCAGATGTGTGATGGACACACAGGTGAAAAGGCAATCTCAGCGATCCTGGTCATCTGTCAGCTTACTTTACGTCTCATTATTGTTTTGCTGCTGAAAAAAAATGAAACAATTAAAATGCAAGTCAATTAAAATCAAGGGGACACAGTATGCTTCATTAACAGCAGTAATTGGTAAGTAATGGAGAAAGTGGCTGGAAAGAAGCCACCGCATCCTTCTATAATCTGAGTTTGACACCCCTGATGTACAGCCAAGTGTTGCAGGTGCTGTAAGAAGTATCACTAAAACTCCAAACCTGGTGATGAAGAGTACATACATGTGAATAATAACTTGAATGTAGTGCCTGTTAAGGGGACCTCCAGCCTAAAGCTAAATCAGCAGTTGGCTCGACCACTATCCCAGGACACCACAGGCTCATTCACCTGCATATGATTGTAGCAGAATACTGAAATATAACAAAATGTGAAAAAATGAAGGGGGGCTGTGAATCAGCACTGCAGCCAGATGAAGAGCAGCAGAAGACCCCCAAGACTGGATGATAATTATTTAGCCCAACAGGTCTTCTGCCACATTTTGGTACTCCTGCTTTTTCCGTTTCCACCATTTTCTGATAAGAAAGTACAGAGCATTTATACACATCTAGTGTGTACCTTTTGCTTGCATTTTTAATTTCTCCAGCCTTTTCCAATAGTGGAATGTATGGATATTAGACAGCTTATCCAGTGCACTTATTCATAAATTACTGTTTTGCACATTTTTAACATTACCATCTTTGGAGTGCTAGATTCTGTCCATATTTGGAGTATTTTATTGTTTTCATATGCATTGCACTTTCTTATTAGTATTTAATCCATAAAGGGCATGTCACATGATAAGACTTCTCTGCCGACTTTTAGTCATAAGCTTCATGTACAAAATCTTAGAGGCAGTCACCGGTCGCTCCTGTGAAGGTCCGTCGTCTAGTTTGACAGCCTCAGCAGCTAAGTTGGATCAGTCTGCAGCTCACCTCGACCAAATCAAACAGGTTAGATTCTCTTTTAAGCTGTAGGGGCGGGCTCTGTGCACATGAGAGCTGACGACCAATGAGCACTCACCTGTGAAGTCAATGCATAAAATGCAGTGGTGGAAAAATAAGAAGCACTGGTGGTTTGGACCTCACAAACAGAAAAGAGATTCGTCTGTCTGATATCTTGTGTTTTACGTACCACACAAGAATGGGAAAAAAAAACAACCCTGTCAGGCGCTGTCAAGAAAAGGGGGAGTGCACGCGATTCTTAGGAAGTTTACAATCTGTCCTGGAAAGTCATGGGTAATTTGTCATCCCAGGAGAATACTAGTCATGTAATCTGTCATCCTAAGGTGACGAGACTGGCAACAGCACTCATTAAGTTTGACATCCCCGCCAACAAAAAGTCACAACTGCTTTAAGTTCTTCTAATTATTGAACATCTATTGTATTCTTTGCCATTTTTTAACCTTTGCAATTGTTTTTTTCCTTATATTTCCAGGATTTCCAGTTATTGGGGTTTGCTGGAGTTTCCAATTGTGGATGATTATGTCATACTCATTAACAAAAGACATCATATTCTTCTCCAGGACTTGCAGCATTTTACACCTGTGATATTTGTATTTGTTGTTTTCTCCATTATAACTGTTTCTTAAAACATATTCAAAAGAAATACGCAGTTAGGATAAAAAAGGTCAATTTGCTGTAATTTCTCATTGTGACTTGTGCAATTGCCACTAATATTTCATCCAAAGCTTCTTTTTCTCAAATTAATTACAAAATTGTTGCGATATTTATTAATGTCATTTATATGTTTAACAGCTGATACTAGAAAGTCTTGCATAGTTTGTCATTTAACTTTAGTTTGCATTCATGTTATTACAATTCCTTCCAACATGTAAACAATGGCTTACTTGGTTGTTATATAACAGCAGTCATTTGAAACAACTGTATTTCATGTGGTTGCATACAAAGGTAAGTGAACTTATCTTAGACTTGAACGTTGAGCAGATATAAGTGACAAGCAAATCTGAAGGCATTAGACATTTCTATCTCAAAAATGTGAAACTATGGATCCACAAGGGATATATATAATCAAATATTTAATCAGCCAATCACATGGCAGCAACTCAATGCCTTTAGGCCTGTAGACCTTGTCAAAATGATCTGCTGAAGTTCAAATCGAGCATCAGAATGAGGAAGAAAGGTGATTGAAGTGACTTTGAACATGGCATGGATGTTGGTGCAAGACGGGCTGGTCTGAGTATTTCAGAAACTGCTGATCTACTGGAATTTTCACACACAACCATCTCTAGAGATTACAGAGAATGGTGTGAAAAAGGGAAACTATTCAGTGAGCAGTAGTTCTGCCTTGTTGATGCCAGAGGTCAGAAGAGAATGGACAAACTAATTTGAGCTGATAGAAAAGGCAACAGTATCTCAAACAAAATACTCATTACAAATGTGGCATGCAGAAGATCATCCCTGAACACGCAACATGTTGAATCTTTTAAGCAGATGAGCTACAGTAGTAGGAGACCACAGCGGGTTCCACTCCTGTTAGCTAAGGACAGGAAACTGAGGCTGCAATTCAAATGGGCTCACATAATTGGACAACAGAAAACTGGAAAAATGTTGCCTGGTTTTATGAGTTTCAATTTTGCTGAAACGGTTGTATGGAAGGGTCAGAATTTGGCGTCAATGTGAAAGCAAGGATCCATTCTGGTTTGCATCAACAGCTAAGGCTAATGGTGGTGGTGGTATAATGGTGTGGAGAATATTTTCTTGGCACACTTTGGACCCCTTAATATCAATTGAGCATTGTTTAAATTCCACAGCCTATCTGAGTGCTGTGCCGACAATGTCCATCCCTTTATGACTGCAGTGTACCCATCTTCTTATCGCTACTTCCAGCAGGATAACATGACATGTCATAAAGCTCAGATCATCCAAACTTGTTTCTTGAATGTGACAATGAGTTCACTGTACTCAAATGGCTTCCATAGTCACCAGATCTCAATACAATAGAGCACCTTTGGGATGTGGTGGAACCAGGGCCGGAATTTTCCTATAGGCTAACTAGGCTTCAGCCTAGGGCCTCAAGATCAAGAGGGGCCTACATTCAAATTGTTAGCAAAATTAAAATTACACTATTCTAAAAACAGTGAACACTAAAACACTGAACCGAAAATAAGGAGAAATTCTACACATATGACTAATAAACAAACATAAAAATGTATTGGTTAAGATCAACGCGTATTACGTATTTTATTATCTCTCATGTAATTTACAAACTTAAAAATGGAAGGTGAAAGGGCCTCATAAGTGGAATAGCCTAGGGCCTCTTTTCATATAAATCCGGCCCTGGGTGGAACAAACCTGCAGTAACTCCATTGTCATGTCAATATTGATCAAAACCCATGAGGATTGTTTCCAACACCTTGAAGAATTACGGCAGTTCAGAAGGCCAAAGGGGATCCAACCCAGTACTAGCAAGATATACCTAATAAAGTGGCAGATGAGTGTGTGTGTAAATATAAAGGTTTTGGGCACCCACAGGCAAACCCCCTATATAAATGAAAATGCACATGAGTTGTAAACACATTGAAAAAAGGCAAAAAAGACATCTTTATAAATGTGTGTCTCAAAGTGACTGCTCCAAAATGGCGACACTTCTGGTTAAGCACAGGCCAGGCAAGAAGAGGCAAGTACAGGGTGACAGAGAGTGGAAGTGGTGTTAGCCAGTCTGCATGGGGAGGAAGAGAAGAAGTGTTAGTAAACATCGCCATCTTGTGAAATGGAATGGAATAACATGTGTGACAGTACCCCGCTCTCCCCCTTTAGTCAGAGGGCCTGTACCGTGAGGTCATAAAACCGAGACAAAGCACAAACGTTGGCATGGAAAGAGTCCCGGCGATGTAGGAGTTTAAACCTGTAAGGCTGGAGGTCCAAAAACCACCTGCTGACATGTAGAATCGACTCCTCATGCAAAGCTGTCCACTGGAGGGGTGCAGGGTATGTAACCAAAGTGAACTCACGGCCAAACAGGTTGTACCTCATTTGGCTAATATCCTATTTGATCACCAAGGCTTCACGTTCCACCGCCACACACCTGGGGCCCCATGCATAACGATGTGCGTAGAATTCGCACTATAACATGACGTAAGCACAAAAGAGAAAATGTGCTTACGCACAAAAAAATCCAGATGCATAAATCTGTGCGTTCGCCAACTTCCACGTTCCTCCACTGCAAAAATCCCGGTCAGCGTGAAAAGTAACGCATGTGCACACGCCTTCTGTCCCGCCCCAACTCCTCCCAGAATTAACGCCTCTTTGAATATGCAAATCAATATAAATAGCCCTTAAGCTCAGCCTTCTGTAAAGAGGCAATGGTAAATGCAAGAGGGAAAATAGAAGAATTTCAGCGAATACCAAGTGGAGGCAAGGAAAAATGTACTATTTGTTGGTTTAAACAGTGGTATAAACAACAAAAGGAAGTTGATCGAGTGACATAGCGTGTCAGAGAAACTCGAAAGCTCACATTCACAAAGTCGCACAGTGCCCGAAATAAAAAAGAAGTTGTCACATATGAAAGTTGCCGTGAAAAGGCAAGTCATAGCCCACCGTCTGAGTCTATGAAAGATTATTAGGGTACAGAGAAAAAAAAAGGCACACAGTGGGGAAAAAGCACAAAATGTCAACTTTAATCTCTAAATTTCCACTTTAATCACGTGGTTTATTTGTCATTAAAATAGAACATCATAAACTTCATTTTAAATCGTTTAATTTACTACTTTCTCAATCCCATCGTAACTAAAGTAGCATGTTAAATGCTTTGTTTTGTATTTGATCTTCTATGTGCTCTATGTGTGTGAATCACTATGTGCTTCCGTTCTTTCTCTTTCTCCGACAGGACACAGAATCCATTACATTTGTGATATTACAGCTCTCTGAATAATTAAAATACTGAGATGTATACGTGATATCATTTCATGATGATAGGAGTTAAAGCATGTTATTAAACATGGGAACACGGTGGCGAAGTGATTGTTCATGTCTCACGCAAGATGCTTGCTGCACTATGCGCGACCTTCGATGAAATACTTTATTGTTGCAGTACTGTCTCTTTCAAACGCACTAACCTCTGATTCCTGTCCTTACTTTTCTTTCTCCAAATACCCAATCGCCACACAATCAGCTCTGTAATAGACATTAAGCCATCTGTAAGCTTAGAACGTTGATTCTTCAAAACGTTTAAGGAACATCGAAATATCTTCGTAGTACGTGTTTAATTATTCTGTCCATCTATCTTTCCAGTGTCACGCCAGCACCAGCAAGAATACAGCGTGAGGCAGGAACAATCTGTGAACGGAGCGCCAGCGGCTCGCTAGCACTGCAGCACCGTGTAGTTAAAGTTAAAGTTTTACCTGTATAATATAATAAACATATTTTGCTGCATTTCCTCTTAAAAAAGATATCGTCATCATATGTAAATACACGCTTTATAAAGTGGCTCAGGTTGTGCAATATTATAACTGTATCGCATGTTTACAGTGAGGTGATTATACTTATAAGTACAAACAGTTCTACAAGGAGCACTTGATGGACTGATTGAATGTGTTTATAGTTCTTGGGATGAAACTGTTTTTGAACTGCGAGGTCCATACAGGAAAGGCTCTGAAGCGTTTGTCATATGAGAGCATGGCTGAGGCAACATGTGCTTGATGCTGTATAATGCTAATTCTCTTTCTGATCAGCTGCTGTACAGCTGTGATTCACACTCAGATACAGTGATATAAATACTCCAAGTGGTGCAGTGAGAATAATATGGAAAAAGACGATCCGATGTGGCAACACCTAACAGGAGCAGCTGAAAGAAGAAGAAGAAGGTGCAGTGAGAGTAACAGCACTAAAGCAGTTATGGTATTTGGAATAGTTTGACCATTCTGTGGACCATTTTATTGTTACAGGTTAATTACAATCAGATGCATTAAACTAATAAACAATATGCGGTTAATTTCAGTGTATTTATAAAGCCGCGTCAGGGATGTGGATCTAAAAAAGAAAGGATAACCACACAGAAACATTAACACTGCTTTGACGCTGTGTGCCACCAGTCTGCAAAACCGAGCGGAGAACTTGCGTACAACAGGGTATGAGCTACTGTGGATTTCTGCATGGCTTTACACCAAGTTTAGGTTTTATACATCGCAATTTGAATGTGGAAACGTTCTTATGCAACATTTTTGTACGTACACACCATTTATACATGAGGCCCCTGGTCTCTCACTCTAGCAGGTTCTGGCTTACAAATATGATGAGGTGTTCTACACCATCGACCCTTTTGGTGAATATAGCAAAAAGGTGTGTGTCTGAACCATTTGTCTGGAGAATAAAAAGCACAGAAAAATCAGGAGCAGACAAAATAGGTGTAGACATAACAACCTGTTTCAAGTCACAGAATGCAACTTTTGTTTTACTATCTCATGCCACTGAATTAGGACCCTGCATCTTTAAGTCTGTCAAGGGCGCTGCCCACTCAGAGAAGCAGGGAACAAACTGGCAGTAGTACCCTGCTAATCGTAAGAATGCTTGTACTTACTGCTTGTTTTCAGACAGGACATTTCAGGATGGCATCAACCTTGGTGCACTGTGGACATACTGTACCAATACCCACAAAGTAGCCTAAATATTTGGCCTCAATCCAAAATAACCTTTCTGTGGATTGATCCGAAGACCGATTTTGCTTAGTGTCAGAAGCATGTCATGAACATGCTGCACGTGTTCCTCCCAGGTGTTGAGGTAGATGACGATGACCTGTCATCCAGGTTGGTGGCACTATAGGAATTGTGGAGACATAGGACTCTATCCACCAGACGTTGAAAAGTCGCTGGGGGCCCATGCAATCTGAATGGGAGAATTTGATTCTGCCAGTGACCACTAAAGGTGCTAAATGTGATCTTTTCCTTAGCGGATTCTATTAAAGAAATTTGCCAGTACCCTTTCATCAATTCCAGCATTGTCAAAAACTGAGCTTTACCATGCCATTTGAGAGTTCATTGAGATAAGCATCTTGACACTTGACTAAGTCAGCAGAAGTCATTGCAAAAGTGTCAACTCTCATCTGGCTTTGGGACCAATATGAAAGGCCTAGGCCAGGAACTAAAATTTCCCTCAGTTACACCAAGGTCCAGTATTCATTTGATTTCAAGTTCCACTTCCCTACGTGTTGCTTCAAGGAGGCAGTAGGGGCTTTCTTGAACAACTACCCCTGGTTCTGTAATGATATCATAAACAATCAGAGAGGGACACCTTGGGTCTCTCATTCACTACTTCCAGGACAGACAAGATGGCTGCTTCAAGCTCTTGTCACTGTTTAGGTGTCACACTGGTTCTGAAATTTAGGTCATCTTTGTGGGCTAAGAAAGAACATGATTGTCCAGAGTAGTGATTAGGCTCTCTTTCCTTCCATGATTTTAACAGATTGATATGATATACTCGTTCAGGAGGCCGGAGATTCCATTGTTTCAACAAATATCAGACCAGTCCATTTCTTTCCTTAATTTTGTGGGGGCTCTGCCAAAGGGCCAATAATTTAGAATGGGAAGTGAGAATGAGGACCATGACATTGTCTCTGGGATGGAACTCACAGAACGTCGGGAAACGGTCATAACAGTGGGCCTGTGCTATTTGCACGTGCTCCAAATTTTCCTTTAAAATAGGTTGAATTTTTACAAATCTTTAGCATAATTGTGTGATATACTCAAGAATATTTATGGAAAGGAGTGCCTCATCCTCCCAACCTTCTTTTAGAATATTTTAAATTCCCCTGGGCTGTCATCCGTATAACATCTCAAAAGGGGAGAAGCCCATAGAGGCTTTTGGGACGTCCTTGTAAGCAAATAGAACAAGGAGGAGTAATTGATCCCAGTTCCTTCTATCCTCGCTGACCACCTTGCACAACATCTGTTTGAGCGTTTGACTGAACGTCATTTTGTGGAGGATATACTGAGGTCCTCAAGTGTTTAATTTTGAGTATTTTGGCGACCTCCCTGAATGTCTCCGAGGTGAAGGGCATTCCCTGGTCTGTTAAGACATCCTTAGGGATGCCGATAGGTGCAAAAACCCCTACCAGTTCCCATATAATATTCTTGGAATTGGCAATTTTCAAGGGGATAGCCTCTGGATATTGTGTAGTGTAATCTCCCAGCACTAATACTTTTTCATTTTTATCTGTATCTCCAATTTTTCTCCATATGTTAACTGATTTTTTGATTACTGTGTTTGTCTATGAAAATGTCATTGGCTGTATTTTTGTTTATTGTTTTGAAATTATTGCTGTGATTTATGTCTACTGCTTATATCCATCTTTACTAATACTGTAGTTACAGTAGCTGCTATGATAAGTGGGTCTATTTTGATAAAGCAAATCTGACACATTTAATCTGTCACTGTTGTCATGCTTTAAGAGAAAATATTGAAATCACAGTGTAGTTTTGCAAATGCCATTTTTGCAATGCCTTTAAACCACTATTGTTTCCAAACATTTACTTCCAGCTCCTTCTTCATTATTTCTATTTTTAATTCTATCCCTACGCATTTTTCAATTTATGTGTATGAAGGCAGCAAAATCTGAGCAGAAAGGGTGATCCCTCACCTGCATCTGCTGCATTTTGCTTTACTTGCTTTTGATACCTGCAGCAAAAGAATTAGATAAGGCAGCACAAATGGCACAACGGCAGTCCACCTAAGAGCTCACATCCCGAAAGGAGTGCCTGACAGTGTATGGGACCATCAGGCTTGGGAGAAGCCAGACAAACCATACAAATAGTTGTATTTTGTTAAAGTCACAACCGTAATTCTACATATTTACATCACATCCCAAGTCATTGGACGTGTAAAATATACAAATATGAATACAAAATATGTAAGTAAACACATTTCTAGAAAAAAAAGATACAAAAAAAAGAAAACTATGGGGGTCAAGGCCAATATGAGAGACAAAAATTGATGTGAAAAGAGCAAAGGTCAGAACTATGGTAGAAGATATTTTTTTAAAAATGAAGATAGTCAGTAAAGAATGGTGAGCAAAAGCAGTGCTGATATAAGCTGATATGGAACCCTGGGTGGCTGCCCTCATTGCCCAAAGTGTGTGCCCCTTGAGTTACCACAGCATGGATCGAAAGGGGCTGGGGGTCAAAAAGGTGTGAAGCATGCACCATTTGAGTTTCATAAATGGCATCCAAAGCATGCATTCAGTTTTGTTAAACTTTGATGACAGGATGGGTTTCCCCCTTGTTGTGTGGAGCATATGTCCCTTGAGTTACTAAAACAGTGTACATAGCACAGAGGTAGGGGCGAGTAGGTATGGTTTGGATTGCATAAATGACATCCCTCAGGTGACCCCATAAACCCCCAAAACAAGATCACAAAGAATGAGGCAGATAAACAGAATCCCAGCCACAGCATTGTGACCCCGCCTCTTGTTAAACTGTGACTCCACCCCTTCTGGTCTCCATTATACTTAGCCTGGAAGATCACCCAAGATGGTATCAATCGAGACCAAAGCACCAGTTTTATTTCTTTCTTGTTTTTTTGTTTTTTCTCAGTATCATCTGACAAACAACATTCATTTAGAATCTTAAATCTTTTTTCACATCTGTGGTTGTATTTTCTAGATCACTTACAGGGTCGTGGGCATCTGTATGGTCACATCATTCACCTTTGTGCCACATGTTATTATTTATCAACCATCCATCCACACATTCTGAGCCCTGGCATCACCATGACAAACTTATTGGAGCTGAAGCCTCTCCCAGAAATATAACGATGAGGCAGAAACAAACACAAAAGGGATACTAGCGCACATACTCACTCACACATGGCCAAATTACATCAATCTAACCATTTAAGCTATTGCACTGTTGGAGGAAAGCTGAGTGGCAAAATAAAACTGGTATGAATTTGAGCCCAGGCTCCTAAGACTTTTAGATAGCAGGACTAGCCATTGTGACATGCCCATGTAAGTCATGATTCAACGAGCCAAAGCGAGTACATGGCACTTCTCTCTTCAGATACCTCGACTGAGTCTCTGCTGCACACTTTAGGTTCAAATCCTTGATGTTTGCCTGCAAACAGTAGGTCATCACCACACCTGTATGCAGGCACTTATGTGGTCCTATGCTCCTTCTCACCCCCTCAAGTTCACTGATGAATGACATCTGATGATGCCACCTGTGCCTGACATCAAATATCTTTTTTAAGGAAAACATTGGCTTGTTTATTCAATGATGGCTTACATTCCAAAATTAAAATAGGTAATGAAAGCCCATGTGACAACATGCAGTGGATGTCTCTGACACCCTTATATGACTTTCGGGAGAAAGTAGGAGGCACACCTTTCTGTCATGGCCTGAATGTCCCATTAATCCCAGTTCAGGTTGTCCACAGTATATAGTGAGGCATCACTCTTTTCATGTGTAGCTCCTAGCTGGTGGAACGAGCTGCCCACCTCCATCCAAAATGCTGAATCCCTCAGTGTGTTTAAGAAGAGTTTGAAGATTTTCTTCTTCTATAAACTTCTGTCTAATTACGGTTTTTATAATGTAGGAATTCAAAATCCGAATTGTCTTCACATGATGGTTAATTTTGTAACATTGTCCATAACTCAAATAGTCCCTCATACTGCCAATCACTCGGTTATGTTGACCTCTTCTGTAAAGCATCTTCTAAGCAAATCAATGCAAATGAAAGTCATGACACATAAAATAAAAGATTGATTAATTCTAAACAATTTTTCATTGTAAATAATACTCACTCGGACTAATTAGAGCGATAAAGAGAAAACTGAAATGCGTGCAGTTTGGCGCACAGTATCAATGAAATAATTCATTTCCTATCATTCGATTTTACGAACAAGTTGTATTAATTCTAAAGATATAAGACAAAACATCACAAATTACGAATATATACTACCTGAAATGAGTCGTCTAATGAATTAGAAAACAAACTAGCTACTGTTTGCTGAATTTAATGACGTGCCTTTTTTGAACTTCAGAGAGCGCAGTCATCTGTAATGTGCAGGTGTCCTCCGTCAAATAAATAGCAAATTGTTGCTAGTAGCCTGAGGAAAGAGCCAAACAAATATTATGAGACATTACCCTAAATTACTGTGGGTTTGGCTAAACGTTTTTGTGTAAGTCAGTCTAATTATAAGTTTAACTTAAGCGTATTGCAAGATACAAAGCAAACCAAATGAACGCGTTTCAAAAATTGGAGCACTATTGTGCACGCTTAAAAATGAAAAGGTTGAAAATGACACTTGACTGAGTTCTTCATAGAACAACCGCCTGATAAAGAACCGCTTCATTCTGGGAAGGCTTACTTTGCTTATGAAGTTGGTTCTCTGGGCTTTGTTTAAGTCCCTAATATGTGGAAAAATTAAGAAATGTTTAATGTATGGTGGGCTACCAAGCAGAAAACTTGAACCTGAACTTAGCCTGTGTGGTTGTATGTAGCAAGAGTCATTTTACATTCATTTTAAAGTCAGGAACCGTCTATCTATCTATCTATCTATCTATCTATCTATCTATCGGATCGTTCTAGAACCTCCATGGAGATGGTTGTTTAGGAAACCGCTAAAGAACCGCTATGACACGTTTGTTTTTAAGAATGTGGGCGGTTTGGGAGCGATTCGGGTTTCCGTTCCACCTTCCTAATTTTTTTTTTATCCTTGCGTTTCCAGTTGTGATCTAAAAATAGGTGCCGACAAATGTCGCTATAAAAGCATCCCGGCCGGCGCAGTGCGGTAACTTAGGAGCAGGCGTCGAGAAGCGCAGGTACGTGCTGAGGGAGCGGGTTGTGAGCGCCAACTATTATACACATCATCTGAAAACACGCTGCTTTTTACTTATTTAAATACCTGTCTGTGATTTATTAAATATGTAGATGTCTGTAAAGCGCAAAGGAAAGTCACTGAACAGATAAAATGTATTATCACTATTTTATCATTATTATTCCAATATACTGTATAAGTCCTTCTGATCATTTTTGCTGAAGACACCTATTGGTTTACTCATAATAGGGTCTGATTCCATGCACGAAAGAAATGAGGAATTTTTCGGATCTTGAGAACCAAAAATAGTGGGGAACCCAAAAAATCTCGACGTCTTGCATAACTAAACAACAAGACGAGTGGAACGACATGTCATATGCGGGGGTTTTCTCGTAAGGGTGAGTCGGGGGGGGCTGGGGGGGTGGCCGGATAAATAAAATGTATGTAATTTCTAAACATTCATAAGTAATTATCATCACCATCATCATCTTGAGCATGGGAAAAGCGCTATATGAATATAATGCTGCTTTTTTTGTTTTGTTTTTTTGGTATTGCATTGGTGGCGTTGTTGCTTCGCGGTAAGAAGATCGGCGTTCACGTCCCTGGTCCCCACTTCGTTGGAGTTTGGATGTTCTCCCCGTGTACACATGGTTTCCTTCCACAGTCTAATGACATGCAGTTTGGATGCACTGGCCTAAATTGGTCCTGTTGTGTGTTTGGTGTGTGGATGTTCGCCCAGCGATGGGCTGCCACCCTGTCCGGGGTTTGTTACTGCCTAGCGGCGTATGCTAGCTGGGATAGGCTCCAGCGCGACTCCGGACTGTGGATTAAGTGCTTTAGAAAATTAACAATAACACGTTTTATTTATATGGCGTCTTTCCAGCACTTGTCAATAGTTATACGTATTCATTTTATCAAACCTCATTTATAGCACAACAAAGCAAAACAATTTATTAAACATCTATCCATCCATCCATTATCCAACCCGCTATATGGGTCACGGGGGTCTGCCGGAGCCAATCCCAGCCAACACAGGGCGCAAGGCAGGAAACAAACCCCGGGCAAGGCGCCAGCCCACCGCAGTTTATTAAACATAAAAATCGAATTCAAAAAGAAAAACAGCGCAGTTCAAAATCAGACATTACACGACGAAACGCTTCGGATCACTCAAATGCATATAGGAAATGAACAACGAATTGCTCAGTTTTAAAAAAAATAAATGATGAACAACACAGCAAAGTCAGCAGGAATGGAAGAATCAGGATGACAAAAGCCCTCATAGAACCCATATGTAAAGAAACGTCACAGAATGAAACTGTTCTTTGTCAAGCAAGGGTTCAGTCAGGACCGCACAACCAACTGCCGTCACTGAACCTTATTTGAGTGTAAGAGGACAGACGTTAGGTGCGGGTATTCCGATGTAAACCAAAGTTAAATTAGTGGCCGGTTCTTCACATTTTTCTGTATTTAGGTCATGCTGTCGTTTTAATGAAGGTAACACCACAGTACCACAGGTATGTAGTCGTCGTCCTCCTAATATATGAACCTTCTTTATCCGCTTTAAGGGTTCCGTTAAGCTGTTAGGCACGAATGTCTGCAGTAGATGCAACTCTAACTCAGTTAAGTAAATTAAGTAAAATTCCACAAAAATTGAGAATACTTTTTAGCAAAGGTATCATTCTGTTTCTTTAATTACCATTTCCATCCATTTTCCAACCCGCTGAATCCGAACACAGGGTCACGGGGGTCTGCTGGAGCCAATCCCAGCTAACAAAGGGCACAAGGCAGGAACCAATCCCGGGCAGGGTGCCAACCCACCGCAGGACACACACAAACACACCCACACACCAAGCACACACTAGGGCCAATTTAGAATCGCCAATCCACCTAACCGGCATGTCTTTGGACTGTGGGAGGAAACCAGATCACCCAGAGGAAACCCACGCAGACACGGGGAGAACATGCAAACTCCACGCAGGGAGGACCCGGGAAGCGAACCCAGGTCTCCTAACTGCGAGGCAGCAGCGCTACCACTGCGCCCCCCTTCTTTAATTACATTTTCTGAAATTCGATCCATAACATTAACTTAATAAAACGGCTTTGTTCCGAAATAAGCCTCTCAAACTCCTCTCCCCTAAGCCGAAATTTCTACTCAACGCTCCAGCTGGCCGTTTCGCGGACAAATGGCTTTACTTGTTTCCTGTCAAGTGGCATAGATGGTGAGAATCACAGGGGTGGCTCGTTCAAAAATCGCTTGAAAGAATTAATTTTAAAAACAACTTACATTTAAACATAACAATTGTCACATGTCGCATTTCTGCAAAAAAAGGTGATTGTTGCAGTATCGCTATCACAAACCTTATGCACTTTTCAATTCCACTTGAAACTAACAAGTAAAACAATTTCTGATGAACTACACCACAATAGCCAACTTTATTTCTTATGCTGAGATTTGCGTCGTCTATCTCCATAGACAGACGAACACCTCGTGCTTTGACATGTTTTATTTTAACCCTTGCTAAAAAATTAATTATCCCTGACATGAATCAATTTGTTTTTTTACAATCGATTGAATGATTGAGTGTTATCTTCAAAATCACCTCCCTTCATGGCAGGGAAAAGAGTTACTCATGCACATTAATAAAAGATAAGCATCTGTGTGTCTGTTTGTCTGCCCAGTTGCTCTGTCTCTGACATTCCAACAGACGGCGGCACGTCACAAACATTTTCAGTAATAAAATGCATTGCATTTGTCATTCCAGCAGATGGCGCATCACTAATATCTTTAGTACTAAAATGCATTGCATTTGTCATTCCAGTAGATGGCACATCACAAACATCTTTAGTAATAAAATGCATTGCATTTGTCATTGCAACAAATGCAGCATCATAAACATTTCTGATTCTAAAATGCATTACATTTGTCAGTCCAGAAGATGGAGCATCACAAACATTTTTTAAACTAAAATGCATTGCATTTGTCATTCTAGCTGATGGCACATTATAAACAACTTTAGTACTAAAATGCATTTCATTTGCCATTCCAACGGATGGCACATCACAAACATCTTTCGTAATAAAATGAATTGCATTTGTTATTCTAACAGATGGCACATCCGAAACATCTTTAGTGCTAAAATGCATTGCAGTTGGCACTCCAACAGATGGCGCATCACAAACATTTTTAGTAATAAAATGCATTGCATTTGCCATTCTAACAGATAGCGCATCACAAACATCTTTAGTGCTAAAATGCATTGCAGTTGGAACTCCAACAGATGGCGCATCACAAACATTTTTAGTAATAAAATGCATTGCATTTGTCATTCTAATTGATGGCAAACATTAACTCAGCTTTTACAAATCCCATGCCAAATGGCATATAACAGAGACAATGGTACACTGCAAAAATTAACGCTGAGGTCTGTGTTGATTACTTAGATTTCAACCTGTCATAGACAGGCAGCCCAGGTAGTTAAAGAAGAAAACACTTAATAATTATTGCAGTCCCAGCATGCAAATGGGCTCTCTTCACTCAGTCGCCAGGCTAATGGGATGCAAACCCAAATTCACAGTCTGCATTCAATGCTGACCTTTTAGATATTCAGGCATCTGACTGGGACATTGTCTCTTCTTCACAATGGGCTCAATCTATTTGAGTCCCACTACCCTTGTACAAATAACGATTGTTTAATGGCTCTTTACTGGGTTAGTGTGGTTCCTCATAGAATCTTAAACAAAGAGCCATTTCATTCTGGGAAGGCTTCTTTGCATGTGAAATTGATTATTTGGGCTTGGAAAGGTTCCCTAAAATGTGGACAAAACAGAAATCTTTAATGTATGGTGAGCTGCAGAACACTAACAGATTGACAAAATCTAAAATTAGCCTGTGTTGTGGAATGCAAGAAGAGTCATTTTAAAATCAGCAACCCACTGGGATTTATTATCGTCTACTCATGCCAATTTATGGAAACTGTTATGAATCCAAATAAATAAATAGATCTTCACGTGAAAGATTGGTTCTTGGGGCTTATATGTGGACAAAACTGAATTCTTTATTGTGTAGTGGGCTACCTGGCAGGACACAACACAACGAAAAAACCTGAACTGAGCCTGCATGGGACGTCTCAGAATCAGAATGTACACCGCTGCTAGAAGAGGCGATAACAGACCCCTCTTGACCATTTCACTTTCATTATGCAGTAGTTACAGCTTGTTTTGAGCGCTAATTCACAAAAATATTGTCAGGTATTGCATTTTCTATAGCTCTTTTGAGAGCAAATTAGTATAGAATTATTTCTAAATAACAAGAAAAGCATTAAATACACAAGAGATTAACTTGAGCCAGGACAACAACCCTGTCTTTAACAGTAATATCCTAAAACCTACAGGAAGAGGAGACTGACAGATGGCATCATAGGCTGCGCCTGCCTTGTTAGCCAGTCATGTGGAAAAGTAAGTGCACCCCATGGAAATTGTTATCTTTTTCAACATATCTGAAAACAGTGCAAACTGATACACGTGATATACTTGAACAAACGGCACATAAAATTGACATGGCGGATTCCTTCTCATTGTCAAATTTTTAAAAATGCAGATTTGACACATGGAAAAGGTAAGTCCAGCTCTACATTTATGACCACTTCAGATCCAGCAAATTGGAATCAGATGTTCAGGATCAGTTGCCACAGATTAGAACTTCCTTAGTGAGTTGAAGGTGGACCCTGTCTTATTGAAACAGCAGATATTGAGGGTCTGGTGTTCTCTTTGATATTGACATGTGTGGTGTCATCATGCCAAGATTAAAAGAGCTCTCCAAGGCCCTCAGAAAGAAGGTTGTTGATGGCAAGAGTCTGGCGATAGGGATTTAAAAATATCGCCAAATAACTGGAAATCAATCATTGCGCTGTAAGGAAAATCATCTACAAGAGGCATACACGTTCAAATGACTGCTAATTTGGCCAGACTGGCCCTGCAAGTTTAGCCCAAGAGCTGACCATTTGGTACTATAAGACGTTTCATAGAAGTCCAAAATTTTATTGTGGGATTTCTAGGTAACTCTTACAAAAGATGTTGTCAAAGTGCATGAGTCTACAATCAGAATGTCATTGCACAAATTTGACCTGCATGTGAGGTTTACCAGGAAAAAGCCTTTGCTGCACAAAAAGAACATTAAAGTAGGACTCCAGTCTGTGACTGAACATGTAAACAAAGACCAGGACTTCTGGGACATGGAGCTCTGGACATATGAATCCAAGACAGAGTTGGTTCTCAACAGTAACAATAGACATATTAGGTACAAACCAAAGACGTCATTTCAGAAGAAGAACCTCAGACCAGCTGTGAAGCAAGGTGCTGGAAATGTTACAGTTTTTGGCTGCTTTGCTGCTTCAGAGTCTGAGCAGCGTGCAGTCATGGAATCCTCTGGGAGTTCTGCATCATATCAAAGTGTGCTTAAGGAGAATGTGAGGCCACCTGTCTGAAAGTTGAAGTTGAACTAGGAATTGGACGTTTTAATACCATTACAATCTGAAACACCCTAGCCAATCCACCAGGGAAATGTTCAGAAAGAAAAATGGAGGGTTATGGACTGGACTAGTTGAAGTTTTAATTTGAATCCAATCAAAATGTTGAGGGGGAATTTAAAATGGGCAGTTCATGCAAGAAAGCCCACAAATAACATGCAACTGAAGAAATTTTGATGGAGTGCCAGAAACTGGTGGGCAGTTACGCAAAACACCTACAAGAAGTCATTTTTGCCAAAGGGTGCAGTGCCAGTTTCTGAGGCCAAGGATGGACTTTCTTCTTCTCTAGTAGACTGTTACATCCATCCATCCATCCTCTTCCACTTATCCGAGATCAGGTCATGGGGGCAGCAGCTTGAGCAGAGATGCCCAGACTTCCTTCTCCCTGGCCACTTCTACTAGCTCTTCCGGGAGAATCCCGAGGCGTTCCCAGGCCAGCCGAGAGACATAGTCCCTCCAGCATGTCCTGGGTCTTCCCAGGGAGGTGTCCAGGAGGCATCCTGATCAGATGCCCGAGCCACCTCATCTGACTCCTCTCGATGCGGAGGAGCAGCGGCTCTACTCTGAGCTCCTCCCGGATGACTGAGCTTCTCACCCTATCTTTAAGGGAAAGCCCAGACACCCTGCGGAGGAAACTCATTTCAGCCACTTGTATTCGCGATCTCGTTCTTTCGGTCACTACCCACAGCTCATGACCATAGGTGAGGGTAGGAACATAGATCGACTGGTAAATTGACAGCTTTGCCTTTCAGCTCAGCTCCTTTTACACCACGACTGACTGATGCAGAGTCCACATCACTGCGGACACCGCACCGCCCCGCCTGCCGATCTCCCGCTCCATTCTTGCCTCACTCGTGAACAAGACCCTGAGATACTTGAATTCCTCCACTTGGGGCAGGATCTCGCTCCCAATCCTGAGAGGGCACTCCAACCTTTTCCGGCTGAGGACCATGGTCTTGGATTTGGAGGTGCTGATTCCCATCCCAGCCACTTCACACTCAGCTGCGAACTGATCCAGGGAGAACTGATGATCACAGCCTGATGAAGCAAACAGGACAACATCATCTGCAAAAAGCAGTGATCCAATCCTGAGCCCACCAAACCGGACCCCCTTAACACCCTGGCTGTGCCTAGAAATTCTGTCCATAAAAGTTATGAACAGAATCTGTGATAAAGGGCAGCCCTGGCGGAGTCCAACTCTCACTGGAAACGGGTTCGACTTACTTCCGGCAATGCGGACCAAGCTCTGACACCGGTTGTACATGGACCGAACAGCCCTTATCAGGGGGTCCGGTACCCCATACTCCCGGAGCACCCCCCACAGGATTCCCCGAGGGACACGGTCGAATGCCTTTTCCAGGTCCACACATCACATGTAGACTGGTTGGGCAAACTTCCATGCACCCTCCAGGACCCTGCCAAGGGTGTAGAGCTGGTCCACTGTTCCACGACTAGGATGAAAACCACACTGTTCATCCTGAATCCGAGGTTTGACTGTCTGATGGACCCTCCTCTCCAGGACCCCCGAAAAGACTTTTCCAGGGAGGCAGAGGAGTGTGATCCCTCTGTAGTTGGAACACATCCTCCGGTCCCCTTTCTTAAAGAGGGGCACCATCACCCTGGTCTGCCAATCCAGAGGCACTGTCCCCGATGTCCATGCAATGTTGCAGAGACGTGTCAACCAAGACAGCCCTACAACATCCAGAGCCTTGAGGAACTCCGGGCGTATCTCATCCACCCCCGGGGCCCTGCCACCAAGGAGTTTTTTGACCGCCTCGGTGACCTCTGTCCCAGAGATGGGGGGCCCACCTCCGAGTCCCCAGGCTCTGCTTCCTCATTGGAAGGCATGTTAGTGGGATTGAGGAGGTCTTCGAAGTACTCCCCCCACCGACCCACAACTTCACGAGTCGAGGTGAGCAGCGCACCATCACCACCATATACAGTGTTGACACTGCACTGCTTCCCTCTCCTGAGACGCTGGATGGTGGACCAGAATCTCCTCGAAGCCGTCCGAAAGTCGTTCTCTATGGCCTCCCCAGACTTCTCCAATGCCCGAGTTTTTGCCTCAGCAACCACCGAAGCCGCATTCCGCTTGGCCTGCCGGTACCTATTAGCTGCCTCCGGAGTCCCACAGGACAAAAAGGTCCTATAGGACTCCTTCTTCAGGTTGACAGCATCCCTCACCGTCGGTGTCCACCAACGGGTTCGGCGATTGCCGCCACGACAGGCACCGAACACCTTACAGCCACAGCTCTGGTCAGTTGCCTCAACAATAGAGGCACAGAACATGGCCCATTTGGACTTAATGTCCCCCACCTCCCTCGGGACATGATCAAAGTTCTGCTGGAAGTGGGAGTTGAAGCTACTTCTGACAGGGGACTCTGCCAGATGTTCCTAGAAGACCCTCACAATACGTTTGGCCCTACCAGGCCTGACTGGCATCCTCCCCCACCATCGAAGCCAACTCACCACCAGGTGGTGATCAGTTGACAGCTCCACCCCTCTCTTCACCCAAGTGTCCAAGACATGTGGCCGCAAGTCCAACGACACGACCACAAAGTCAATCATCGAACTGAGGCCTAGGGTGTCCTGGTGCCAAGTGCACATATGAACACCCCTATGCTTGAACATGATGCTTGTTATAGACAATCTGTGACGAACACAGAAGTCCAATAACAAAACACAGCTTGGGTTCAGATCAGGGGGGCCATTCCTCCCAATCACATCCTTCCAGGTCTCACTGTCATTGCCCACGTGAGCATTGAAGTCTCCAAGCAGAACGAGGGAGTCCCCAGAAGGTATGCCCTCTAGCACCCCCTCTAGGGACTCCAAAAAGGGTGGGTACTCCAGACTGCTGTTCTGTACATACGCGCAAACAACAGTTGGGACCCATCCCCCCACCCGAAGACGGAGGGAGGCTACCCTCTCGTCTACTGGGGTGAACCCCAATGAACAGGTTCCACCTCTGGTAGGGTCACCCAAGGCATGGTAGGGTCACCCAAGGCAAACTGGTCCTAGGTGAGGGACAAGACAAAGAGTGGTTCAGAAAACCTACCATGAAGAATAAAAACTTTGGACGGAGTTTTCCCTCCGAGGTCGAGCGGTTCCGGCTAGATATAGTCGGGCTCACCTCGATGCACAGCGTGGACTCTGGAACCAATCTCCTTGAGAGGGGCTGGACTCTCTACCACTCTGGAGTTGCCCCCTGGTGAGACTGTTACATGTTTTGATATTTTTGTTGAATGAATAATTAAAAAGGGAATTTTTCCTTGTATTTTTATGCAAGTATGTTGCCCTTATATTTATAGGCACTTTTTACATGAAGATCTACTGTTTGACTGTTCCAATATGATGAAAAGGGCAACCGTTTCCATGGGGTGTACTTACTTTTTCACATGACTCTACAGTTAAGCCTGTGGCTGAAGTCTATTACTAATGTGACAAACATGAATATATCAGTTTTCCCTCAGACTGGACAGTGCCCTCCAGAGGTATTAGTCCCTCTTGGTATGGCTGTTTATGATGAGATCCAGGACTGGCAAAGGACAGGCTGGAGGCCATTATATATATCCATCCATCCATTGTCCAACCCGCTGAATCCGAACACAGGGTCACGGGGGTCTGCTGGAGCCAATCCCAGCCAACACAGGGCACGAGGCAGGAACCAGTCCTGGGCAGGGTGCCAACCCACCGCAGGACACACACAAACACACCCACACACCAAGCACACACTAGGGCCAATTTAGAATCGCCAATCCACCTAACCTGCATGTCTTTGGACTGTGGGAGGAAACCGGAGCGCCCGGAGGAAACCCACGCAGACACAGGGAGAACATGCAAACTCCACGCAGGGAGGACCCGGGAAGCGAACCCAGGTCCCCAGATCTCCCAACTGCAAGGCAGCAGCGCTACCCACTGTGCCACCGTGCTGCCCTATATATATATATATATATTTTTTTTTTTTTTTTTTTAATGTCCAGGGATATGGGTGGAGTGGTGTCTCTGACCATTATGCCAAAGGGGATCCTACTCTGCTGGTCCCTTGAGCGAGTTCCTTCACCTGCATTTGCTCCAGGGGTGCCATACGATATTGTGACTCTGACCCCAAGGAAATTGTGAGGCCACCTGTCTGAAAGTTGAAGCTGAACCAGGAATTGGACGTTTCAACACCATAAGGATATCTGAAAGCTAAGAAATTATATAAGGTGAAATAAAGAAGAAAGGAACTCCCCAGAAGAGCCTAAGGCTTACTGTGGGAGATCTATGAAGTTACTAGAATGCCATCCTAAGGTTGGAATTTGAATTTGTAGGGAGGGTGAATGAATGCCAAGCTTAAGCCCTATTTGGAGTTGGGCTAAGTTATTATTACTGGGGGACCTCTTTAATTTTAGTCCAGTCCAAATTGACATGTCAGTAACTTTTTTTGGATGGTAAAGATTATGAACTCTTTCACCTTCTATAAAAAATCCACAAAACATAACCTATTCCCATGTGAATCAGCATGTCAGTAAAATTCCATCATTTTCTGTGAAAATGGCATTTCCCCAAGGATTTTAAAGGTGGACAAAAACGAAGGCAGTCAAAGAACTTGTCCATGCTCTGTGTGATCCACACTGAACCACTTCAAACAGATTCTTACCGCATCCATCAAAACCAGATGTGTTTGTGGACGAAGG
This sequence comes from Erpetoichthys calabaricus, assembly GCF_900747795.2. Classification (NCBI taxonomy): domain Eukaryota; kingdom Metazoa; phylum Chordata; class Cladistia; order Polypteriformes; family Polypteridae; genus Erpetoichthys; species Erpetoichthys calabaricus. The sequence goes on along the minus strand of NC_041396.2, from coordinate 280,615,993 downwards.
AGCCCCAATCATATAATTCTTATCAGAGGACCTGTGCTTGTGGCTTCGTTAGGTAAACAACCCACAAGACCTGTTGTGTTGTTTTAATCAATTAATAAGTAAATCATTAAAGACTTTAATAAACACGTTTATTTTCTTGATTTTTTCTTGTTATGGATAGGAGGGGAGCTTGAAATGAACACCAATATTTGCTGTTACTCCCTGTCTTTGTGGGCCTCTTGGTCCTCCTCGTAATGTGTTGTATATTTTATACAATTTAATCCGACGGGGGTGGGACCCCTTGGAGTTTTGAGTGTGTTAGATAGATAGATAGATAGATAGATAGATAGATAGATAGATAGATAGATAGATAGATAGATAGATAGATAGATAGATAGATAGATAGATAGATAGATAGATAGATAGATAGATAGATAGATAGATAGATAGATAGATAGATAGATAGATAGATAGATACTTTATTAATCCCAATGGGAAATTCACATAGTACATTGAAGACTGCAAAGGGCTTCATGTTTCCAGCATGCTGATGGACCTGGTTGCAGGGCTGAGGCAGAGCGAGAGGTGCTGGTACGCAAAAATGTACCCGGCCTCTGAAATGGCATAAGGCCGTTATGCTATTCCGGTGCGTATTGGCCCATACTTCTAATAATAAAGGTGCCAGAGTGGTTTATTTTCAGAGCAATGCCATTGGGGTAGCATTTTTGGGTCCCAAAAGACCCAGCCGCATGAAAATTCCGGAAAGAACCTTTTATTTAGATCTATAAAAGGCTTTGAATAGATGGTAACAGATCTGTGAAATACCAATGCGTCATAATTTTAAAAAAACTCTTGCTCCCTGCAATAACACAGGCTAAGTCCAAGTTTTGCTTAATCTGTTTTGTCCTGCTAGGTAGCCTACCATACATTAAAGATTTCATTTTTTTCCTACATATTAGGGATTTTTTCAAAACACAAAGAACAAACTTTATATGCAGAGAACCTTCCCAGACTGAAATGGTGCTTTGTGAAGAAATAGCATAATTGAACCATACAACCCATTAAAAAACTATAAAGTGCCATTTAGAGAGCACTTCAGGCTCTGAGGAGTAGCAATAGCTGTGTAGCTACAACATGTGCAGCTGTTTTGAGGTGAACCATACCAGACACTTCTTCCTTTATGTAGGTTTTCCAGACGTATCTTATCCTTTACAAATGCATTGTAAAAATTACTGACGTTGGGTTGTAACCAAGACTTTACAGATATATGTCCTATCCGAATAGGGATTAAATTAAAAGTGAATATTTTCTGATTATTCGTAAGGTGGATAGACAGCCCATTTAGGTGGGCACTGCTCAGTCACACCCACCCATAGCCACACCCCTTCTGGAGACAGCGTCCCTACTTAGCCTGTTACCATGGAGATGTTAAAGCAAGACAAAAATGGTGCCCGACTGTAAAAGCCTAATGGCGTTACTTACATTCTATCCATTAGGTGAATCTGTAAATCAGGGGTCCTCAGTCACAGTCCTGGAGGGCTGCAGGTTTTTGCTCCAATCCAATTGCTTAATAGGAAGCCCTTAGTGCTCAAGTAACACTTTTGCTTCACTTTAGTCGTCTCACTCATTAAGATTTTGAACCCTTATTGCTTATTTTAGTCTTAAACAGCTGTATTCTTGGTTTTTAATGGCTCCTAATTAGCAATAAGATGCAAATGACAAAAGAAACCAGCATTTCTCCATTTAGCTTGTTACCATTTCCACCTGTGTGGATTTATCACACACTATTGGGTTTAAATAAATACTTGGAAGGAAAGTGAAGAGAAAAAAGTGAAGGACTGAGAATTACTCATCCATTTTAGACTTCAAATCATTTGGATGATATCCTTAGAAAGGGGAAGAAAATCTAGGAGATGAGAATGACCTGACATAGCAGAGTTAAAGAACTAACAAGCCATGAAATTAAATAATTGACAAGGATTGCTTTCTAATTAAGCAACCGGGTTAGATCAAAAATCTGCAGACACTGCGGCCCTCCAGGGCTGTGATTGAGGACCCCTGCTGTAAATGGAGGATTGTCTGTTTTATTTTATTTCCACCTTTGCAAATTATCACCTTTGTGTTGTCCTAGTACTTTGGAGGTCCCCCAGCCTACAGAATTATAGATCAGTTGGCAGTCTGATCATCATTCCTTCACATACCATCAACTAAAAGCAGTTTTTTGTTGAACATTTCTGCCCTTCCATTTCATAAGACGCCACCCTCCTGTGTAATGCTCAATATTCAGTTTGTTTTACTCTTGAGCTTTGTGTTTCTTTGTGTTTTATTAGCATCTTCTGTCAGTGATCATCCATCCTCAACCATGGCTGTTCAGCCCGTTGTCACCATTCAGCCCGGAACAGCATTAGCTGTGGTCAACCAAAAACCAAACAGATGGAACTCTGGACTCTTTGACTGCTGCGAAGACATGGGCATCTGTAAGTCTGTGTCTCCACTTATCTCAGATTTGTGTGGTCTAGTGCCATGTGTGCTGTCTGATGCTCTGTGTGCGGAAAGAAGAAACCTGTGAGAGAAAGGGGAAATTAGCTCAGCTCTCTGGAGTGACATGGTGGCTCAGTGGTTTGTGCTGCTGCCTCTAATCTCCAGAGATCTGTATTTAGATCCCGGCCTGGTCACTGCGTGTTCAGAAAATGCCAATTCTCCCTGTGCCCATAAGGTCTTCTCAAGGGGTTTTGTTGTGGTAGGCTCCTAGGATGACCTTGCTTTCCCTTTCAGACTCCTTATTATGTAGACCTGAACAGAATACCCCAATCTAATCTAATATCCTTTATACATTTACTGTTACCGGCCTGACCATTGTCAGAGTTGACGGCTGCTGTAGTTTAGCATCTCCATATTTCTTTTACATCTGTAAACCCAGCAATTAGATACAATAACAGAAGAGGCAGAAGAGAAAGTTACACTTTAATTCATAGATTCACTTGAAGATTTTTAGTTATACTTAAAATACAAGCAAAGTGAAATGAGCATTGGTTAAATAACACAACCTGGATAATAATCAGTTGATCTTGCTTAGGCTACCAGGTGGCTCTCTGTCCTAGCATGTTCATTGGCTTCTGGTCCGACGTTGCCAGGTATAGCCCTAGGATGGAAAGGCGGAAAGAGACAGCAAGACAGAGACAACAGCATGGCGGTCTGCATGAAAGGAGTAGCAGGGAGACACAGCATGCTTCTGCAAGCATCAGTTTATCCAGTCCCTAGCACACCTCTTCAACTCATGGAGGTCTGTTTATGTCCTTTCATCTCAGCCGCCTTCCTCCATTTCATCCCTGGCTTTTCATCTTGGCTGCCTGTATTCCCCCCAGGATATTTCTATGGGAAAGGACGGAGGTGCTCATGCTTCTAAAACGTGAGGCTCATAAACTCTGCTTTTGACGTAACAGAGTATCAAAGCAGCAGCTTCACACTCAGCAGGGGTGCAAGTGAACCTTCACTCCCCACTACCTTAAATGACATACCATAGAACAGCACTTAACAAAATTTCTGATCTGTTCTAGTAGGGTCATGAATGTGCCAAAGTAAATATCTGGCTTGTCAACCTCTATGCATTTAAATATTATATATTTGTAGAGATATATCAACCTGTATGATGGATGTAATATTACATTACACCAGGTGTTCTGCTTTCCTTCTAAACCCCAAATGTATGCCTGTTGGATTAACTAAGAAAACAATTTGAAGCACAGAATAACAACAACGGCAATTTATTTCTTCTATCGCCCACAATCACACAAAGAATGCCTCAGTGGGCTTTAACAGGCCCTGTTTTTTGACAGCTCCCGCAGCCTTCACTCCCTAAGAAGACAAGAAAAAACTCCCAAAAACAAAAACCCTTGTAAGGAAAAAAATGGAAGAAATCTTGGGAAAGGCAACCAGCTGTGTAAAATGCTTCTTTGCCGTGACTTCACTTTTTAAAGGATTCACAATGAGATACATTTTGGAGAATGGAGTGAATGGTATAAGGCAGGGGTGTCGAACTCCAGGCCTGGAGGGCCGCTGTGGCTACAGGTTTTCATTCTAACCGTTTTCCTAATCAGTGACCAGTTTTCACTGCTAATTAACTTCTCTTCCCTTCATTTTAATAGCCTTGTTGTTAAGGATTCGGTCCTCTGAATTTATTCCTTTCTTCATTAAATGACAGCCAAACAGAAATGAGATGTAAAACGAGCAGACAGATGATCAGCTAAACTGGGGTTTCAAACTCCAACCAATTTCACTCCAACCAGTCTCTTAATGAGAAGCCAATTCTTGCTGTTAATTAAAGCCGTTACTTAATTCCATGGCTTGTTGCTGCTCTCATTCTGCCATAGCAGACATTTCCAAAACTGTTGATTTTTCTGTTTTTTCTAAGAATATCCTGAGAGATCAACATTACTGAGACCTTCACCTTTCTTTATTTTCAGATATTGTGTGATGGGCACAGATGAGCTGGTCATGTGGCACCTTGTTTTGTGTCTCATTATTGTTTGGCTGCTAATTAAGGAAGAATAGATAACTAAGGGAGTTGAGTCAAGTTTATTAAAACTAAGACAAAATAAGTTAATTAGCAACAAAAACTGGTCACTAATGAAGAAGATGGCAGGAATGAAACCTGCAACCACTGCGGCCCACCAGGACCAGAGTTCAACACCCATGATATAGGGTGAACCATGTATGGAAAGGGATTAAGAATGTTTCTATAAAAGAGTATACCATGTAGGCGTTCTAGATGCTCTGGCCCAGGTACTGCTGGTAGGCACCCAAAAGCAAAAGATAATAAAATATTTCATTTATATAGTGCCTTTCTTTTCCCCAGGTAAAAGAAGAGTGACCAGCTGATATTACCCTGAGTGGCTTAAATTAAATGAGGATCAGCCACAGGAGAGGCAGTCAGTTTTTTAAAACATCACTACCCCTCAAGGTTGGCTAGACGAGTGGCTCCCAAACATTTTAAGCCAAAGCCCCCCAAAATATTGTATGCGCTGGTCAAGGCTCCCCCTTTAATATAAAGCAAGTGCAGAGCAAGATCTTGGGTCTAACAGTTTGCACCCAGCATGATTTTGGATAAAGGCTGACCAGTTAATCACAGCATAAGTTTAACTATGGCAGACTATTGATACACCTGTATATGTGAAAAAATATCACAAGATACAGTCATATGGAAAAGTTTGGGAGCCCCTCTTAATTCTTTGGATTTTTGTTTATCATTGGCTGAGCTTTCAAAGTAGCAACTTCCTTTTAATATATGACATGCCTTATGGAAACAGCAGTATTTCAGCAGTGACATTACGTTTATTGGATTAACAGAAAATATGCAATATGCATCATAACAAAATTAGACAGGTGCATAAATTTGGGCACCGCAACAGAGATATTACATCAATACTTAGTTGAGCCTTCTTTTGCAAATCTAACAGCCTCTAGACACCTCCTATAGCATTTGATTAGTGTCTGGATTCTGGATGGGGTATTTTTGACCATTCTTCCATACAAAATCTCTCCAGTTCAGTTAAATTTGATGGCTGCCGAACATGGACATCCTGCTTCAAATCATCCCATAGATTTTCAATGATATTCAAGTCAGGGGACTGTGTCATTGTCTTGTTGGAATATCCAACCCCTGCGAAACTTCAACTTTGTGACTGATACTTGAACATTATCCTGAAGAATTTGTTGATATTGGGTTGAATTCATCCAACCCTCAACTTTAACAAGGGCTCCAGTCCCTGAACTAGCCACTCAGCCCCACAGCATGATGGAACCTCCACCAAATTTGACAGTAGGTAGCAGGTGTTTTTCTTGGAATGCGGTGTTCTTCTTCCGCCATGCAAAGCACTTTTTGTTCTGACCAAATAACTCAACTTTGTCTCATCAGTCCAAAGCACTTTGTTCCAAAATGAATCTGGCTTGTCTAAATGAGCATTTGCATACAACAAGCGACTCTGTTTGTGGCGTGAGTGCAGAAAGGGCTTCTTTCTCATCACCCTGCCATACAGATGTTTTTTGTGCAAATTGCACTGAATTGTAGAACGATGTACAGATACACCATCTGCAGCAAGATGTTCTTGCAGGACTTTGGAGGTGATCTGTGGGTTGTCTGTAACCATTCTCACAATCCTGCACATATGCCGCTCCTGTATTTTTCTTGGCCTGCCAGACCTGGTTTAACAGCAACTGTGCCTGTGGCCTTCCATTTCCTGATTACATTCCTTACAGTTGAAACTGACAGTTTAAACCTCAGATAGCTTTTTGTAGCCTTCCCCTAAACCATGAGACTGAACAATCTTTGTTTTCAGATCTTTTGAGAGTTGCTTTGAGGATCCCATGCTGTCACACTTCAGAGGAGAGTCAAAGGGAAGCACAACTTGCAATTGACCACCTTAAATACCTTTTCCCTGCGGTGGGTTGGCACCCTGCCCAGGATTGGTTCCCTGCCTTGTGCCCCGTGTTGGCTGGGATTGGCTCCAGCAGACCCCCGTGACCCTGTGTTCGGATTCAGCGGGTTGGAAAATGGATGGATGGATGGAAATACCTTTTCTCATGATTGGACACACCTGTCTATGAAGCTCAAGGCTTAACGAGCTAATCCAACCAATTTGGTGTTGCCAGTAATCAGTATTGAGCAGTTACATGCATTCAAATCAGCAAAATTACAATGGGACCCACATTTTTGCACAGCCATTTTTTCACATTTGATTTAATTTCATACAACTAAATACTGCTTCACTAAACAACTTTGTTCAGAAAACACCCCAGTACTCAGATGTTCCTAGGAAATGAAAGACATACCACTGTTATCTTTTTTGTTGAAAGGAGAGTCAATTAGTATGCAGGCTGAGAGAGGTTCCCAAACTTTTTCATATGACTGTATCTCCAGGCCAAGGGCTCTCAAGTTTTCCTTTCTTCTGAACTTTTATTCTATTTCTACATCCAGGAATTGAAATTTTTGTTTAGAAATTGTTAAGTACTGAACTCATACTAAGGTCAACTAAAGGGGGTATCTTTTTAACACCAAAAATATTATCTTTGCAGATTTTATTATAAATTGTTTGTGTGGGTCTGTCTCTTTTAATTTTTCTTCTATACAGTAAAAGAGAGGAGAGGTTAGGAGCACACACTGATACAGTGCATTGTCGCACCCACCAAATGACAAACCAACTCAGGATCCCAGATTAGGACCCGAGTGCAGCCATGCAACGGGTGACACCTCAGCACCATACTATCTCTAAGGGAAAGTCCAGCCACCCTGCGGAGAAAACTCATTTCGGCCGCTTGTATCCGCGATCTTGCTCTTTCGGTCACTACCCAAAGCTCGTGGCCATAGGTGAGGGTAGGAACGTAGATCGACTGGTAAATCAACAGCCTCGCCTTTTTGCTCAGCTCTCTCTTCACCACGACGGACCGTTGCAGAGCCTGCATTACTGCAGATTCCGCACCGATCTGTCTGTCAACCTCCCGCTCCATTCTTCCCTCACTCGTGAACAAGACCCCGAGATACTTGAACTCCTCTACTTGTGGCAGTAATGTGTTCCCAACCCATAGAGAGCATTCCACCCTTTTCTGGCTGAGAACCATGGCCTCGGATTTAGAGGTGCTGACTCTCATCCCCGCTGCTTCACACTCGGCTGTGAACCGCTCCAGTAAGAGCTGGAGGTCACTGTCCGATGAAGCCAACAGAACCACGTCATCCGCAAATAGCAGAGACGAGATTCTGAGGTCACTGAACAAGACCCTCTCCGCCCCTTGGCTGCACCTAGAAATTCTGTCCATATAACTTATGAACAGAATCTGTGACAAAGGGCAGCCCTGGTGGAGTCCAGCCTCAACAGAAAACAAGTCCGACTTATTACCGGCAATGTGGACCAAGCTCCTGCTCCTTCTGTACAGGGACTGAATGGTTCATAACAACGAGCCTTGTACCCTGTACTCTTGGAACACACCCCACAGGATGCTTCGAGGGACATGGTCGAATGCCTTCTCCAAATCCACAAAACACATGTGGACTGGTTGGGCAAACTCCCATGCCCCCTCCAGGATCCTGGCCAAGGTGTAGAGCTGGTTCAGTGTTCCACGGCTAGGATGGAATCCGCATTGTTCCTCTTGAATCCGAGATTCAACCATCGACCGAACTCTCTTCTCCAGCACCCCTGAATAGACCTCACCAGGGAGGCTGAGGAGTGTGATCCCCCTATAGTTGGAGCATATCCTCCAGTCACCCTTCTTAAAAAGAGGGACCACCACCCCAGTTTGCCAATCCAGAGGTACTGCCCCCGATGTCCATGCGATGTTGCAGAGACGTGTCAACCAGGACAGCCCCACAACATCCAGAGCCTTGAGGAACCCAGGGTGAATCTTGTCCACCCCAGGGGCCCTGCCACCTCAGAGCTTTTAAACTACCTCCGCGACCTTGGCCCCTGTTATGGATGGGCCCAAGCCCTCCCCCCCCACCAGGAGTCCTCCAGCTCTGCTTCCTCTAATGAAGACATGTTGGTGGGATTGAGAAGATCCTCGAAGTATCCCTTCCACCGGTCAATGACGTCTGTAGTTGAAGTCAACAGGGCCCCATCTCCACCGTACACAGTGTTGGTGGAGCACCGCTTTCCCCTCCTGATGCGCCTGATGGTTTACCAGAACCTTCTTGGTGCCGACTGAAAGTCGTTTTCCATGGCTTCCCCAAACTCCTCCCATGCCCGAATTGTTGCCTCTGCAACAGCCGATGCCTCCACAAGCTTGGCCCGACTGTACCCCTCAGCTGCCTCTGGAGTCCCACTAGTCAACTAGACCCGAAAGGACTCTTTCTTCAGCTTGATGGCCTCTCGAACCTTGGGTTTCCACCACCAGGTTCGTGGATTGCCACCAAGAGAGGCATTTACCAAACATTGATGATTAATAAAAATGAACACTAAAATGAAATGTTAGATATGTTCATTTTATTATTAATAATTGCTAACATTTGTCTATGTTACATAATGTATATTCCTCTACAGGGGTGCCAACAGGGTGAGAAAATAGGAACATTTGTCCCAGTCCTTGAGCTGGTGGAGTCCCAGGACTGCCTGGGCTTAGATGTATTGCTTTTGTATAAAGGGACCATCAGTAACAATATCAAGTGATTTGACAGTGTCAGCTGAATTACCTGAACAAGACATGCTGTGTCACTGTTAAAGATGAACAGACCCCTTACACAGAATGAAGCCTCAGAGATTTTCCTCAGATTTATGCATTGCACTGCATACACTTTGCATGTCGTCAGTCACTCTGGCCATTTGAATGAAATGAAGTTGATTGATAAATGACTTACCATCAGTGACGTGCCAAGAAAGACTGAGCAGTCTTGCAATCTTGTCCATCAAATAGAGGCTTGAGCGTTAACTGAATTCTGGCAACTTGACTTCACAATAGCCCATATTCAGCACTGGTTCCTGTTCCTGTAGAAATCAGCAGAGTAAGATAGGACCTGTTATTTACAAGATTTGATGTGAAAGGAATAGTTTGTTGAATTTGCTTCACAAAGTTACAAAATAAGCGCTCGTGAGCTTTTGCATTTGGCTTGCCATGTTGGCAAAGTTTACGTTTGGTTTGAGATGCAACAAAATTCACATTGATCATATTCTCTTAGTCGTCATCTCATTAAATGGTACTGAGGCTGCAGCAGGGCTGTTGTGCCGTGGTAGGATCCTAGGGTGACCCTATGTTCCTTTTTTAGACTCTTCTACGAAAATGAACTACAAAGTTACGCGTTTTCACCAAATTAACAAAACAAGTAGCACTAGGACTCCCAGCCTCTATATACTTTCACAAACCCTCAAACTTAATCCAAACTTGATGTATGCATACCGCCACCTTTCTCTTTACAAAAAGGGGCACTACTAATCACACCTGTGGTGATTTAAAACCCTCGGTGTGCAGCAGATGTTGGATTCATGTGTTAGTCACTGTAATCTCTTGTTATGGGTTTGCACAATGATAGCGTTGATAGCACTGATTGTTCTTTTTTTGTTAGGGACTTTGTGATGTGCCTGGGTCATATTTCAAAAGGGAAACAAATATTATTGTTAATACTGTGCAATTTTTTGATGTTATGCAGTTGGAGATGTGCCTGAGTTAAAGGTGAGCAAAATGTTGTATTTTTAAAAAAAATTTTAATTACTTGTTCCTTAGACATGATGCAAACTTAGAGGTGATCAGCTTTTTCAGTTGCAGCTCCAAAACACTGGAACGATTTGCCATTGTGCGTTAGGCCGGCTCCTTCACTTGCTGTCTTTAAATCTTATTTATAAACACACTTTAACTCCCTGGGTGTGAGATGTTGACTATCTTGTGTACTTTTTTATTATGATTTTCTTCAGCTCTTATGTGTTTCTGTTTTTTTTACCCTTTGGTTACTGTGTGTCTTATATGTTAGGTTTTATTGTACAGCACTTTGCTCAGCCCTGGTGTTGTTTTTAAAGTGCTTTATAAATAAATAAATTTATATATTATATAAAAAATCTTGGGTTGAGACATGATCATCTTGGAGAGACACTTTGATGTCACACGAGACTAGACATTACAACCTTAGGAAGCAAGACCTGTGAGACGGTGACTTTTGCACGTCACGCCCTACTTACAAACAATTTAAAACAAGTTCACGGACAATCTAATCTCGCAGTTGTTGGGATGCTTTTGGCAGACACACTTCATGTGCTCCCAGCTCTTAAAATGTTATACATTCTAGTAGTGCTGGGTGGTATGACCAAAATTCTATATCACGGTATTTTTGTAAATTATCTCGGTTTCACGGTATTCGACGGTATTTTTTTTCCCATGCATGAGTGGATGTTAACCACATTTTCCACTGCAATTACTGACTAAGGATAACCTATTCCACTGTCATGAGAATTGTACATTGTCAAGAAAACATTTTAATGTGCACACACGTATTAGTACAGGTTTACATGACCCCATAAAGTGATAGTTTTCAAGGGGGTGGCACTAATTACATTGCATGACAGTTGCAGTCAAAATATAGAACCTTTTTATTGAACAAATTTGGCAAACAACTTAAACTATAATTTTGACAACATATCTTCAACCTTCCAAAGATGCATTTAGACTTAGTAAAATATCCAGAGGTGTTTGTCAAAAGTTGTATTGTACTGAACATGTCTTAGAAAAGGAATAAATAGTAAAAATTGTTTGTAAACCAACTACACTTTCTGTTAATGTTATCAGTCTCTGTCCACTGACACATTAGCTATATGGTTTGTAATGGCGTTGGTTATCTCGATCCACCGCTTGCTTTTTTTGTTTTAGGCAGTACCTTTGGCCAATGCGTCTGACTCAAGTGTCCTCTAGCTTTTTCAGTTTTACCTGAGGACACGGAGGGTGCCAATCTTAGTTCCATACATTCATGGTACACCAAAGCATGTTTGCGGCTAAGGTGGTGCAGCAAATTGCTCGTGATGCTGCCTCCGGCGACAACTTTAGCTCAACAGCATTTGCAGTAAATAGTTTGTTTGGTCTACATCTGACCTTTTAAAACCAAAGTATCTCCAGACAACAGACACGGCTCCTTTTTTCAGCAAAAGTTCTTCTGTGTCATCACGTTCAACTTTATCATCTGCTACAGCTTCAGTTTCAGAATGTTCTCTGTCCATTTTCACCACTCAATACCTCCACTAACACATGTACTCGGTTGCATGCGTGTTTAGCAGTGTAGCTGTGAAAAAAGTCCCCCCTTAAACAGTTTTCCACTGCACCATGTTCCGAACGTTGTTTAGGCTATTCAAACCGGTATTGCGGAATAACAAATATCCATATCATAACAAAAACAAAAAATGGTTTTTGCTATTAACCGGTATACCTCCCAGCACTACGTTCTAAATGGCATGTGAATGACTAAGCGAAGAAGAAAGAGCAGCGCGTTGAAAAGAGACACGAAAGCGATGGAGAGAAAAGAAGGCAAAAAAGGATGCACAAGAGAACAATAATAACCTATGTGGAAATTCAGAAAATAAGGAAAGTAATAATCAGCCTGCATCTATTTAGTGTGCATTCATCCCCCCCCCCAACTCCCCCTTCACAACACCTGGGGGTTTTTGGTTGGTGGATGGTGAGCTTGGAGGGGGGGGGTAAGTGAGCAAATTGAGGACAGTTACTGTACAGGCTTTGAAATGATCAACACACAGTGCGAGAAGCAGAACACGCAGCACAGCAGGAGGAGCAGTAAGCAAACAGGTGATCTGTCCGTATCCCCAAACCATGCATTCAGCCACTCCCTTCACAACGCAAGCGACAGAGACGCGCCCCGGGGTGGGCTCGTAAAGACAGCAGGGGGCAAAGTAAATAAATAAATAAATACATTTCCAAAGTGGAAAAACAAGTATCGCTACTACCTCAGATTCTGTTCAGTTATAGCTCTTTATTGTTTTTTTTATGCACCTTTTTGATGTGCCCATGTCAGACATGACCAAATTTAAAATGGAAACAATGAACAAACATTACTTGTTTTATAATATATTCATTTGTGTCTTGGTTTAAAATGTGTCATTACCTGCTGCTTACTGGCCATTGAAAATGTCTGGTCCAGTTATATTTCTTGGTTTGAGAATCTGGCCCAAGAGATACGCTGGGAGCACCAGGTGAAATAGTTGGTGCTTTTTGATAGATGTGGAGTCAAATGGATGGGCTCACTAAACACCTCTTCATAGTTAATGTGGCAGTGCAGAGGGTTTTGCTCCATGACAGCCGGTTATACTTCCTTAGAAGGCTGGCGTCCTTCAACATCTGCAATTAGCTAACAGACGGTTGCGGCGAGCGCCCTCTTCTACGCGGTGGTGTGCTGGGGAGGCAGCATTAAGAAGAAGGACACCTCACACCTGGACAAACTGGTGAGGAAGGCAGGCTCTATTGTAGGCACGGAACTGGACAGTTTGACATCTGTGGCAGAGCGACGGGCGCTCAGCAGGCTCCTGTCAATCATGGAGAATCCACTGCATCCACTAAACAGTGTCATCTCCAGACAGAAGAGCAGCTTCAGTGACAGACTGCTGTCACTGTCCTGCTCCACTGACAGTCTGAGGAGATCGTTCCTCCCCCAAACTATGCAACTCTTCAATTCCACCCGGGGGGGTAAACGTTAACATCATACAAAGTTATTGTCTGTTTTTACCTGCATTTTTATTACTCTTTAATTTAATATTGTTTTTTGTATCAGTATGCTGTTGCTGGAGTATGTGAATTTCCCCTTGGGATTAATAAAGTAAGCAGCACGGTGGTGCAGTGGTAGCGCTGCTGCCTTGCAGTTAGGAGACCTGGGTTCGCTTCCCAGGTCCTTCCTGCGTGGAGTTTGCATGTTCTCCCCGTGTCTGCGTGGGTCTCCTCCGGCGCTCCGGTTTCCTCCCGCAGTCCAAAGACATGCAGGTTAGGTCGATTGGCGATTCTAAATTGGCCATAGTGTGCGCTTGGTGTGTGTTTGTGTGTGTCCTGCAGTGGGTTGGCACCCTGCCCGGGATTGGTTCCTGCCCTGTGTTGGCTGGGATTGGCTCCAGCAGACCCCTGTGACCCTGCGTTCGGATTCAGTGGGTTGGAAAATGGATGGATGAATTAATAAAGTATCTATCTATCTACCTTATAGCAAACTCTTCTGTGGCCAATTAATATGACAAGGGATTTTTTTTCTCCTAAATAAACATCCTTACTATTTTTATGATAAGTTCTTCTATGGAAACTCCAGAAGCTATTATGTCAGATTTCAGAAGGTCTAAAATGTATTTTCTTTTTCTCTTGTTTTTTTGTTTTGGTATCTCCAGGTTGCTGTGCCTTCTGGTGTTTTCCCTGCTTCATGTGCAAGACAGCCAGCGAATTTGGGGAATGTCTGTGCCTCCCACTTCTTGATTATTCTGGTATCCATCCAATTTCCCTCTCTATTCGTAGTACCATGAGGGAGCGATTCCATATACAGGTTTGTAGAGAAAATTCACAAATAGATTGTCTTATAGCGTCCTTTTTAGCCTCCCAACACTTAAGGCTGAGGATTTGTAATGCTTGTTTATTACTGTCGCTTAACATCCAAATTCTGATCTTATCCAATACAATTTTATCATCATGTGGACTTGTTGCTTATCCAGGCAGTCATTTTGAACAGGATGTGAGTCACTGAAGGGTGCATTCAGCCATCGGAATCAATTCTGGATGGGGCTTCACCTCAATGTAGAGCACATTCCGTCCTGGATGGAGTACCAGTTTATTGCTGGGCACCCTCAAGCATGAATGAATTCCCAGTTCATTAGAGGGCACACTTACTCATGTAACCAATTCAGGACTGGATGAAGGCCTATTCTACAGCATGTTCATGCACAGAATTAACCCTGGATGGGGACCCTCCCCAGTTCTTTTTTAACACACTCACACATGGAACTAACTTTGGGTGGGAAGCCAGGCTAAGACAGGGCATGCTCACACATGGAACCAACCCTGGATGACTTGCCAGTCCATTGTTGGGCACACGTGCTCCAGAAACTAAACCTGCCAGTCTACAGTGCCCATAAAAATTATTCACCACCATGAAAGTTTTTGTTTTACTGTTATACAACATTGAGTCATAAATGGATATAATTGGACATTTTTAACACATGACAACATCATGACAAAACAACAACATGAAAAGACTCTTTAATGCCCAAGTGAAAGCAGCTCTCTGCTTATTAATTACAAATTAAAAGCACAAACTACTTGATCTCATAAGTATTCACTGTCTTTTATTATGACACCCCTATATCCTCAATGGTGCAGTCAGTTGGCTTTAGAAGTCCCAGAATTAGCTCAATGGAGACCACCTGTATGGGTTTTCAATTGAGTGTAGTATAAATGCACCCGAATATGGAAGGTTCAGCTTGTGGTGAGTCAATATGGTCATCTAACATACACAATGAAGACAAAAGAAAACTCCAAGCAACTCTTTGGGAAGGGGATTAAAAAGTACAGGTCATAGGATGGACTTGAGAAAATATCCAAGTCACTGAATATCCTTTAGAGTCCAGTTAAGTCAGTCATGAAAAATGGAAAGAGTACGGAATAGCTGGAAATCTGCCTAGAGCAGGCCATCCACAAAAACAGAGATCATGCAAGAAGAAGACTAGTGTAGAGAGGGAGGCCATCAAGAGACCTTTGAGAACTCTGAAGGAGTTAATAGCTACAGCGGATGAGAGTGGAGAGACTATGCACACAACAGCAGTTCTTTCAAATGCTGCAGCTTTAAGGGGGAGTGGCACAAAGAAAGCCACCATTAAAAACCATGCTCATCTCAGCTAGAGTTTGCCAGAAGGAACACAAGAGACTCTGAAGTCAGCTAGAAAAATGGCATATTTGAACATCACACATTATCAAAAATGCACCATTCCCAGTATAGTGGTGGCAGCGTCAGGTTGTGTGGATGCTTCTCTGCAGCAGGCTCTGAAAGGCTTGTGAGGATAAAATGAATGTAGCAAATTTTGAGAAAATCTTGGAGTGAAACTTAATGCAGTCTGCGAGAAACCTGCACCTTGGGAAAAGATTTATTTTACCAGCAAGACAATGACGCCAAGCACAAAGCCAAAGCTGTACAGGAATGACTTCAAAACAACAATGTGAATGTCCTGGGGTGGTCAAGTCAGAGTCCAGATTTCAATCCGACTGAAAATTTGTGGGCAGACTGTTCAGTTGAGATTCCCATACAACCTGTCAGAGCGAGAGAGGTTTTGCAAAGGAGACTGGAAAAAACTGCCATGTCCAGATGTGCAAAGCTGATAGAGACCTGTGTGCTCAGACCCAAGGGTGACCAGGGCATCAGACCAGGGCATCAACTGCATTCTGACCTGAAGGAGGTGAATACTTATGAGATCAATTATTTGGTATTTTACATTTTTAATTAATTTAGACCACTTGGCAGAGATCTCTTTGATATTAAATTATCTTTCTGTTAATCTGTTGTCAAAAAAGACAAATGAAATCCACACAGATTCAATGTTGTATAAAAATAAAATGTGAAAATTATGAAAGGGGTAAATACTTTTTACAAGCACTGTATGTTAGGGTATACTCATTTATGACATTAAAACAGGGTGAAGTGCCAGTCAGTTGTAGCAGACAGTCCTACATAAAAACCAATTCTGGACGAGTTACCAGCTCATCATAGGCCACATTCACATATAAACCCTACTCTTGGCAGGTGGCTGGCAAACTGTAGGGCATTTTCCTGTATGGAACAAACAGTGAATAAGGTGCCAGTCCATTGCAGCACACACCCACACATGGTATAAACTCTGCATTATATGCCAGTCTAGTGTAAGGCAGTGCTCTATAAGCAATAACAGGACTTGATGTCTTACACAGGTTTGGATGTTTCAGGCTCTTCAATCAGCCCCTTTGTCTTTTTATACTCTGCAGGGCTCCATTTGTGGTGACTGCTGTGTCGTGGTCTGCTGTAACACCTGCTCCTGGTGCCAAATGGCCCGTGAGTTAAAACACCAGAAGAAGCCCCTCGTCATCACTGCACAAAGTGTGCCCCCAATGATGGCTCCCGGATTGTATCCCAGCGTGCCACATTAGCAGATGTTGAGGAGTCTGAACTTTCAGAAGAGGCATTGAGATGAAATGAACAGTATGAATTCTCTGTTAAAATTAAATAAATATCTTGGTCCATTATTCCAGAAAATCTGGGGGTCTAAGTAGTTGGTAATAGCATACTGGTGGGGAAACTTGGTATTGTTATGAACCTGCACTTTAGGGTGGGAAGAAAGGCAAAGTATAAGCAGTCACTGAGGAGGACAGTGGGATTGAAATGAACCAAATGATACAAGAGAGTGCTTGGATCCTTCGCCAATGGAGTTCAGAGCCACAGAGCATTCATTTTAGATTCACTGTCTGATCTGCAACAGTCTTTGGTGCATAACAGACTTACAAAGTCATCTGTTTGGCCTGAACTTAGAATTGTTGGACTAGAATGCTGTTGATGAAGACCCGAACCTTCAGGAAATTACAGACAAATGTATGCTAGAAAATTGGAAGATAACCAGAACCAGTTAGCAACAGCAATCAGTGCCCAGAAGAACAGAAGGGGACTTCAATTTTTGGCTAGATTTTGGCAAGCAGGTGCTGTTCCTCCAGGCCTAGCATCTTAGTGTCCTCATTACAAATGTAACGAAAGCTTGATGGACCAAGATGGGAGAAGAAGGATTCAAGTAACGAGTCCTAATTCAGTGAATGGTGAGGCTTCAACACATTAAAGTTGGCCGAAGGGAAGATTCCTTGTGACAGAAGTGGGTCAAATTGATCCCAGAGATGCAACAGGCTGAAGGACAGTATTTAGTCCATTCAAGTGACCAACTATTTTCACAAGGGGTAAATTTAACCATTTAAGCAGACATTAACATTTTTGTAATGGGGCTGACCCTGAGATAAAAACCCAGAGGCAAGAAGAGAGCATGCAGACTCCACACAGATGGCAACAAGAAGCTGGATTTGAAGCAAGGAAGCTTCAGGTAGGAAGACTTGGTGCTACCTTGAACTTGCACTGTGACACTTCTGGGGAGTGAAGAAGGTCATTGAGGAGGACAACAAGTATACATTGGATGAAATGAGATGACTACCACCATGCCACAGTGCCCAGAAAACTTTTTTAGAAAAAGGGAATCCAGAAAATGGTTGAATGGGTGGAATATATATAGGCAGCAACTGGTCTGTGGATTCAAAGACAGGAAATACGAGGTATCAGTGCTAACCGTTGTGTCACCATGATGCTCTCTATTACACTGTAATAGAGTAGTAATGTTCAAAAACGTTATCCTTAGCTTTAGGATACCCAGAACCAATTAGCTATGTATGTATTGTGTTTCATGTTGGCCTTGTTAACTTAAAACATGTCTGGCCACTGCACAGTTTGAGCAGACCTAACATTTAGATGAACTTCAAAACACTGGTTAACTTCAAATGCACGTAACATTTGTAGGAGATTGCTTACATGGATTACATATACATATCCCTAAACTCTCTATGATTTCAGTAGTGCCCAGTCTGTAATGGTGAGTGAAACACCACTTTCATTTTGTATACAGTTTTATGAAATTGCTCCTAAAATTCACTTCACACAATTAAGAAACATGAAACTCATCAAGATGAGATTTTGTGGATTGTTCAAACATTTGGCTTAGAAAGTAAGAACATTGATAACTAAAGGTTATTCCGCATCCTAAACTGCCCTTATTTTCATCAACCACCCACCCTGTACTGTCCTGAAGTTCCACAGCTCCTTCCATGGCTCCGTATAAAATCATCTCACTACCCTCCTTCACGTTCACACCGCCAGTTCCACCTCACCCCACTCATTTAGTGGCAGGTAAAACAATGGATAACATAATCTACGCTCAGTTTCCCCATCTCGGTAAGCCCCTCACTAGTGGCCACTTGGATTTTAGCAGCAGCAGCGAAGTGATGTTTGCAGATGTTTGCTCTTTAGCTGTGCCCTACTCTTGTGCATCATAATAAATTGTGCCATGCTTGCACGTGAAGAGAAAGGATGCAGATGAGCTAAAAATATTTGTCCTTATGTTGCAGATTTCATTCGTGGGGAAACACTGCTTGTTTCATGAATTCAGTTTCACGTGAATCGTTTCATTCATCACTACTACTATACAGGATGTTCAATGAGGTTCAATCAGGTCGTGATACTATAATAACCTGCAGAATCCTTTGATGATATGGAACACTGGGAATGTTAAGCAGTGAGCAAGGTCCAAATAAACTATTGTAAGGGAACAGCTTCTTCTTAGCATTGTAAGATCTGAACAACTGGAAGGCTTCAGGGGCCTGAGGAGCTCTAACTGCTGAACTCCAAATATCTTAGCTTCATCCACCCCAAATGTCCTGATCCTTAACACTTTGTAACATAAGCATAAGCCATTGACATCATAAACCATCACAAGACTATAATATAATTTGAAGGTTAACAACTTCTTATTATTCTTTCGCCTGCTCCCGTTAGTGGTTGCCACAGCGGATCATCATCTTCCATATCTTTCTGTCCTCTGCATCTTGTTCTGTTACACCCGTCACCTGCATGTCCTCTCTCACCACAACCTTCTCTTAGGCCTTCCTCTTTTCCTCTTCCCTGGTAGCTCTGTCCTTAGTATCCTTCTCCCAATATACTCAGCATCTCTCCTCTGCACATGTCCAAACCAATGCAATCTCGCCTCTCTGACTTTGTCTCCCAACCGTCCAACTTGAGTTGACCTTCTAATGTACTCCTTTGTAATCCTGTCCATCCTCATCACACCCAATGAAAATCTTAACAACCTTTAACTCTCTATATAACTTAACATCTTTAATTCTGCTACCTCCAGCTCTGTTTCCTATATATGCAGACAACAATACAAATTTCAAATTTTCAATATATATCTAAATGGCGTTATATTCAAAATAAATGTGTACATAACAGATACAATAAGAGAACCCCTGGTCAAAACCTGAAGAGCCTTGGAAGTAACCCTGAGAGATTTTATATGGCAAGTATCAGGAAGAGCTGAACAAATCCAGGGTTTGGTATAAAATTCCAAAACAAGTTGCATGATAATAGTGATATGTAAGTAAGGAACAATGAGGAACTGCACAGTTTGAGATGCAAAGCAAAACTGTAAAATACGTTCCAAATTAAATATATAACAATAAAACACTCTCAAATCACGCTTAATCTACCTGAGGATTACAGGGTGCATTATGGAACATAATTTCCAGTAAAAACATTAGGAAATTCAACAAGTGTAATTGACAAGGGGCACAAATAGGAAGAATGTAATGGATACGTTGTATGGGAGTCCATGGTTATCCATAAAGAATCTCATTCATTATTTAGTGACCATGACTGTCCCTCAGTAACAACAGAATAGAGGACAGTGTTCTGTCTTCGGGGGGGATACCATAATAAACTGTGCCATACTTTAATAAATAGAGATGAAAGAATGCAGATGAGAATAAAATTTAGCAGTATGTCCTAACAGGGCAGATTTCACCATTCGTTTTGTGACTTTTGTTGTGAAACACAATTCTAAATTTCTCTGCCAATTCAGCTTTGCATGAATCGTTTGGTCTGCAGGATCAAGAATGAGGCTCAGTCAGGTTGTAATACAACAGTAAGTGAGAAATGACCTGCAAAGTCTCTTGAGGATATGGATCCTGCTCCCAAGGGTTTTGTGGGGTTATATAGAGTAAGAACTTCTAAATACTGGGATAGCTTAGTACAATACAATACAATACAATTTATTTTTGTATAGCCCAAAATCACACAGGAAGTGTCGCAATGGGCTTTAACAGGCCCTGCCTCTTGACAGACACCCAGCCTTGACTCTCTAAGAAGACAAGGAAAACCCCCCAAAAAACCTAGTAGGGAAAAATGGAAGAAACCTTGGGAAAGGCAGTTCAAAGAGAGACCCCTTTCCAGGTAGGCTGGGCGTGCAGTGGGTGTCAAAAGAAGGGGGTCAATACAATACAACAGTAGTAGTCTGCAAGGTCATCGACGAGGTCAAAACAAACTGTTGTAGGGGTAGAGCTTCTCCTTAGCTCTGTAAGATCAGAAAAACTAGAAGGCTTCTGGGGCCCGATGAGCTCTAACTTCTGTGCTCTGGATATCTTAGCTTCATCCACCCCAAAAAGTCCTGATCCTTTGGAACATGAGCAATGTATATGTTACAAAGTGCCATTAACAGAATAACCCATCACAAGACTATAGTATAGTTTCAAATTTAACAACTAAATGGCATACTGTACATGTGTACATCACAGTATCAAGAAAACAACTCCTGGTAGAAACATGAAGAGCCTTAGAAGTAAACCTGAGAGATTTTATATGGCAAATGTCAAGAACAGCAGTACAAATGCAGGATTTGGTACAAAATTCCAAAACAAGGTGCATGACAATAGGTAAGGAACAATGAGGATCTGCACAGATCGAGTCACAAAACAAAACTATAAAATAAGTTACAAATTAAATATATAACACTCTCAAATCATACTTAATCTGCTTGCAGGGTGCATTCTGGAACACAATTTCCATAGTAACCCCAGTAAAAACGTAAGGGAATTCAACACGAAAAGGACCAGGGGCACAAATTGGGGGGATGAAGTGGATGGGTGGCATGGGGGCCCATAAAGATCCTTGCTCATGATATGGTGACCATGCTTGTCCCCCATTAGCAACAGACTACAGTACAGAGCTCTGTCTTCTTTGGGGTTGTGATGTCCATTAGTACACTACTGACTGAGGTACATTGTTATAGGGGCAAAAAAATAATTTTGCATATCCACTTCACAGCTTGTTGCACCACTGCAAAGGACTGTCATTATGTCAGACCTTCATTTTGGCTTATGTCATCTCAGCAAATTGACACAGAACCAAGTGAGAAGGACAAATGCTAATACAGACATATACAAACTCCACAAAGACAGCAGCCAAGCATGGGACTCAAACCCAGAATTATTGAAAATATAGGAGGAAGCAGAGCTGTTTACTTAATAATCATTGAAAATTTTAGCACTTCCAAGGCTAACAGAGTAAATAAATGTTGTACAGCGAGTTGTTCAGTCATTCATATATTAGATTGCCATTCTACACATTTTTGGGATGTGGGAGAAACAAAAAAGAAATCGTCACCAAGAAAAAAACCCTCACAGCTGTGAGAGAACTTGCGACCTCCACAGAGGGCTGGAATCCAAACTCAGACACTGAGACCTCTGCTTCATTCTTGTCCCAAAATAGCTTAATAACAGTGGTGAGTCCACCATTAGGTTTGAACACCTCACCCTTCAGCAATGATATGGATTCATCTCACACTCAATTTGAAAGCATCCTAGTGTCATGATTTATACTTATTATCCATCCATCCATTATCCAATCCGCTGAATCCGAACACAGGGTCACGGGGGTCTGCTGGAGCCAATCCCAGCCAACACAGGGCACAAGGCAGGAACCAATCCCGGGCAGGGTGCCAACCCACCGCAGGACACACACAAACACACCCACACACCAAGCACACTCAATTTTAAGAAATCAGTGATTTCTTTATCCCACCAATGGAAAAGCAAACAGCAGTCAGAGTTAACCACTTCCAGCCCACCAGCACAATTGCAGATTTCCACAAATTTTGTACAGTGGCCAGGAGAATTAATTTTGCTTTCAAAATCTTGTCACTTTTCTTCACTTTATTCTTCATATGTTAAATATACTACACAATACCATACATCCATGTTTATTTGTTTATTTGCTTCAGTTCGGAAACTTTTTTTGCTGTTAATAAACTTTAATATTAAACAATATTTAGAAGTCCCTCACTGTGGTGGTGTTCCTTTCTTCAAATGTGAACATTCCTCTGTAAGTATAGTACTCTGCAAATCTACATTAAATTTTTTTCCTGTCACAGTTCTCTCAGAGTGGCAGCTTGTGAAGAGAACCACTGAACATACAATCAATATTAGAAACATTAGAAAAGATGTAACAAAAATAAGAACAGAACGTTTAGCTCAATTAGCCCATCCATCCTATTCACTTTGATGGCAATAATAAATTACAGCACGGCATTAACAAACAATAGACACTAATGACAATGTCCAAAACAGTACAGTAAACCAGGAGCAACTGATGATCGATGAGTGAAAGAAATGCCTTGTGAACAGCTCTCTGAAAGGAATGTAAAGTTTTGTCCTACCAGCTCCTGATACGACGTGAGGTGACAGGGAGTGTTCCCCAGATAAAGACGTATTCAATCAAGACAAACTGAAACAGACAAGCAGGCAAAGGACAGCACATACTTCCAGAATGAAACTTTAATCCAGAGTTTCTCAACCTTTAAGTATTTGCGACCCGAGTTTTCATAACAGTTTTAATCGCGCCCCCCTAACATTTTTTTGAAACCCTAATAAAATTCATTCCTATATTTTTTGCTGCCGATACACCACTACAAGTTTAAAAATTTCCTACGAATACGCCACATATGGCAACATTTGCGCCCCCTTTTTTGTTACTTTACCGCTGCTTTAATCCAAGGGAAGAGTTGTAACCAAATAGAGTGTGAGAAGCGTATGAACAAACAAACAGACAATTGTGATTCTTACAGCGTCTTTCAGGTTCCTTTTTAAAGGGCCCACTTGCTCAATCTTTTGGGAGATGTAGTACTTTTTAAGTAACAGTGCCACAACCTAGATTGTCCAAAATAACATCAAGTGAAATTCTAAAGGTCCTGAAAGTCCCACTCTTGGCCACACTACTTGGACATTTATTCCATGTGTCTGGGGTTCTTAGCATGAGGAAAACATTTGTACAAAATATGTCTTTAACAAGTTTCCAGCTGTTCTTGTTGTGCGATCCATTCCTTTCATAATTTTAAACACTCCAATCGTGTTCCTTTCTTGCTCTCTGTTTGTTTAAACTGAGAAAGGTTCAGTTCCTTCAGTCTCTCCTCATAGCTCATACCTCCTAATTAGCTTAGTTTCTCTTCGCTGCAGTTTCTCTGGTGCTGCTATGTCTTTTTTGTAATATGGAGACCAATGCCGAAAAGTAAGATCTCATTTATAAAAGCTTGCATATGCACATAAAGAGGCTCAAAATGTGTGTAGGCACCTTCCTACGTAAATGTTGGCATTTATAAAGGGACACTTGACAGAGGAACATGCGCATATTTATAGCAACTCTGACCCATGTGTATGCAACGTTTCATAGAAACTGGGAAATGATGGCATCCTTGATCAAGTGGGCAAATGCAGTCAAATCAGCTAAATGATGACTTATGTGTATAATAATGTATATTACCGAGACGTTTTTATAATGTGTGTTAAAATGACAAAAATATTTCACACCAAAAGAGATGAATCTGATGTACAGTCTGTGTTTTAGTTCCCATTTTAGGAGGGCCAGTGTTGCGTATTTGCACTAAAGAACATTTTTATACTTTCTTAATTGTATATCGGCTACCTGCTCTTCAGGGAACTGGCCAACAAATCATAAATATTTCGACCAAGCTTCATTTGCTGGACACCATTAACTAGCCAATGAGGCGCTACATATAGTTTTCATATGGTGTGGATGTACATACATATAACCTTAACAGGTTTTTGTCAACGTAAAAAAGCCAAATAGTCATCTGGCTCAATATCAATGAGGTCAGTGGGTGGAAGATTATTATGCTGTGCCACGTTATGAAGTACAGTGCATTCCATCACAATGCTGCAAACCGTTATTGGTTGGTAGGGCAGCCTCTTACCTAAAGCATTGAGACAGCAGCACCTACATGTGAGGAGTGGTATGGTGATCTTCATATCTGAGTGTGCCAAGAGCATGTGCATGTTGTAGAGTCTCTCTTGTTTCCTCTCGAGATGGATGAAGGGCATAAAGTGCCAGCATCTGAGCAGGTAGCCTTTATCACCTGGCACATGTTACAAATAAATTGTACAGCCCATAAGAAAAACTGAGGGGGTTCAGCAAGTTGCCTTACCAGCAAGTCAGCTGTCACATACAGCACCATCAGCAAATCTTCTTCCAAAGCTACTTTGCCACAATAAATATGAATCATGGGTTGGCCAAGGTCATCAAGCCCTAGAATCTGTCAGTCTCATCTTGACATCAAAGATAACTTGTTAGTTAATGGAAGGTCACTGCTTACGGTTCCTTTTCAGTAGGTGCCGTTATAGTAATATGAGTGAAGTCAATTGCCCGGACAATGCTGCAGATTAACTTTTAGTGTTGGCCTGCTGAAACGGAATGTAGCACCTTGTTAGTCAATGCATGGATTCCAGCACAGTGGGCATGATGGAGCTGAAACTTGGCTGAGATATTCCAGACATGTCAGCCGGTTCCCTCAGGTAGCTGCCTGTTAGCAGAATACCAAGCGTTGTTAAGACCTGCATGTGAACAGGCAGAGCCTGATTTCGGGTAGTCTGACTTTCGAATGCCTGGTCCAACTCGGCAGATAGTTTTAAGAGAGTTCTTGAAAGAATAAATTATCACGTATGCCAGTCATCATGATTAGTAAAAGTCCTGCCAGTTCTAAAGGCTTGTTTCCTTCTTAAATGACAAGTAGGATAATCATCAAGGACCATCAAACAGGCTTTGTTGTGTCAAACCATTAGGCTATGAGTAGGCTGTAGGGCACACGATTTTGAGATTTCTGTACACAGCAGGGTATTTACTTCACGCAATTATTGACAGGTTTGTGACTGAGAAGTTTATTGACAATAAGGTTTGTGATTATTGACAATAATTATTAATTAATAATTATTTATAATTATTAATAATTATTAATTAATAACTATTAATTATTGGCAATAAGGTTTGTGATTGAATTATTTATAATTATTAATAATTATTAATTAATAATTATTAATTATTGACAATAAAGTTTGTGATTGAACAAACTGTTGGTTTGTGATCCTGAGAAGTGACAACAAGTAGCCGATGTAAACTGACGAAAAACCAAAATGGTACTTCAGTGGAAATATGCAGCATTGGAGCTAAAGTTGAGTCTGTACCTCATAGTCATCACTCTGAGGTTTAACATGTTTGTCACATTGATCCTCATGTATAGTAACAGTTCAGTGACACAAATTATTGTGTGCAGAAGTCTCTTTTTGTTGGTTTGGTGATTCTTTTCTTCTTTATCAAGGACGTCATCATTTGCTATGTGCATAGGAGGCAGCTACGTGGCTTGAAAAATGGCAATTCCATACCAGACCAGGGGGTGGCAGTGTGCACTAACCCTTTCTCTCTTTCTTCTGCAGACCACTCAAGGGAAATCCCGCCTGGCCCTGTCAACATCACTTCCTGTCCCCGTCCCAGTGACATCACTTCCTCCAACCGACTATAAAATCGCCATCTTTCTGCCATGAAGACAGTTCTGTTTTGGACTGACGTCTGTAAAGATTTATTTTTGTTTTTTGCTTTCCAGAATCTTCAAGTATATGGGGTGGATACTGCCAAACCTTTTTCTCTCTTCTTCTGTTTTATTTACACCATTTTCTCTGAAGTGTTGCATACACGTGGGTCATAGTTGATGCAAATATACGCACCTTCTCCCCTCAAGTTTTCATTTATAAATCTCGACTTTTGCATGTAGAGTTGCGTCCACATTCTGCGCCTCTTTTTTTTTGGGAATACACCATTTTTATAAATGTGACTCACTAGGAAGCCACGGTTGCCTGCCTCCAGAATTGCATTCCAACTGTGCGTCTGGCACACCGAGGAGCTCAAATGTGATATAAAGCACAAAAAAGTTCCCTTCCTGTAGGGTTTTAGTTTTTTTCAGTCGTCCAGTCTTTGTCTAACGGTCTAATGGCTTGTCTTGATCTCAACACTTTTTCTTTTTTGATTAGCTTTTCCGTCAAACATGCCTGCAGCTTTCTCTTTTTTCATCACTTTACATCACACAGTTGTATTTGGCCTCTCTAATTTAGAGCTGACTTCTGTTTTCAGAACTGTTTCTAACTGGCAGGTAAGAAACCCAGAAACTTCCAATTAAACAGACAGCCTCCAGTGAATGATTGATTTTTTTTTCTTAATCAATAAATCCAAGAAAATACCATCCAGGTTTGAATGCTTACCCAGGTCCTTTCATTGGATTTTGACAGCTCTTTCCAGTTAAATGCAGGTATCTCAACTTGAAGATGTCCATTAGGTCATTGCATCCTTTTTAGATCCTTCACACTTCACAGTGCTAAATTATTATTTTTTCTTTCTTTTTACATGCTGTGCCCTCAAAGGTAGACGCAACAGTGTAAAATGGGATTTCTAATGCTACTCATGTACCATTGTGGCTCCTTGGTTAGGGCTGCTGCCTCACATCTCCTAACATCCTGTGTTCAGACTTTAGCCCGGCTGCTACCTGTGTGTTTTCTTGTTCTCCTTGTGCCTGAGTGTGTTTTTCTCTCACACCCCAAAGACTATCAACTTAGGTTGATTAGCCATTCTTCACTAACTATGTTGCAATGGTTTCTTGGTCTTGAAGATTCACTCAGTACAACATCTACAAGATCAGACCGTATCTAAAAAGAGTATGTAACCCAACTACTGGTCAGACTTTGGTCTTGTCCTATCTGGACTACTGCAACTCTCTGCTGGCAGGATTAACAGCATGTGTCACCAACCTGCTGCAGATGATTCATAATGCAGAGACGCATGTGGTGTTCAAGCAGCTGAGGTGGGCAGATGTCACTCCTATTTTCAGATCACTACATTGGCTCCCATATTAAGTTCAAATCCTTGATGCTTGCCTACAGAGTAGTTAATGGGTCAGCACCTGAGTATATAGAGACACCTGTGAGTTCCTGTGCTACCTTCTCAGTGACTCAAAATCTCAAATCTCAGTCCAACTACCCACTTCAATTCAGAAATCTGACTCCCTTGATGGGTGTCTAATTGATAATGGCTTTTTCAAGTTTTGTTACCTAGGAATTGTAACCTGCTTGTATTTTATTCTGAGCTCTTCACATTTTTTGGTCAGTTTTTTACCCTTATCCTGTAACACTCGTTCCCAAACAGTCCACAGACTGATGTTTACTGAATTATGTTGACCTCTTTTGTAAGTCGCCTTGTATAAAATCATCTGCTAAGTAAATAAATGTAATTGTGTGTTATGGACTGCCATTCCATCTAGGGTTGGTTTCTGCCAGGATCTGTTTCCCCTTGACCCTGACCTGAATAAGCAGGTTAGATAAATGATGATTAAAGAAGCATGGCCCAGTGATAAAATGTACTTGTGGGCACAATTCAAGGTAGCAATATTGTTATGAGTGGCTGTGCTGCCAAAGACAGGTTGAAATCTAAATAGTTAACATTTGCAGTGCGCCATGCAATGCATATGTCTCTGATATATGCCATTTGGTATGGGATTATTAAAAGCAGTGTTAATGTTTGTGATGCACCATCTTTTGGAATGACAGAGAAATAGCAGCCTGATGAACACACTGACACTTATCCTTTCATTAAGGATGTGTTTTTATAATAAAGGTTCTGAATGTTTGATAAATTATGTTATATTTTTTTGTTTCAGTGGCATTCTCACACATATACCTGTATATGTATATATATATATATATATATATATATATATATATATATATGGAAGAGAAGGTCTGTGATACGGTTTGCATATTTGCAGCTGGAGATCCACAAAGGGAGAAAAAATGAATCACGCATCATAAAGTAGTTTTTATTCCTGAGCTTTAGCGCTTAACAAATAAAAATGGTATGGTATGGTATATATATATATTGTGATGGACGACCGGCTACAGACTCCGGTCGCCACCCCCAGGCCGCTAGGAGGAACCCTCCAGACAGCATGATGGTGCCCCGAGTTCCAGCAGGGCCTCATGGACTTTGTAGTTTCTATACACAGCCCTGCTGGATACCTTGGCGACCACCAGGAGTCGCTGTAGGGGGGCTAGTGGGCTCTTGTGTACCCTATAACCCGGGAGTGCGTCAGCATCACGTGACTGGAAGGAACGACGTGCTCCCAGGATGAATAAAAGGACTGTTTACCCTGACCCGGAAGGAAATGGACTTGTGGGTTATGCCAGGAACCACTTCCGGGTCAGGGGATATAAAAGGACTATGAGAAAGCCCAGACACTGAGCTGAGCTGGGAGGTAAGAGGGCAAAGTGTCTGGGCGAGGAGGTATTGGTTTATTGTAGAGAATTGTAGTGTTTATGAGTGGGGTGTGGAGAGTGCTTTGTGCACGGTATTCTTATAAAATAAAGAATATTTATACTTTCACCTGGTCATCAGAGTGGTACCTGAGGGTTCAAGAGGTGGACAAAGCCTCTATCTGCTACAATATATATATATTCATACATACATATATATAATATTAATATAAAATCTTCCGTATGTGTTGAAGATGTGTACAACATAACTGAAAGGCAACAAAACTGACAGCATTAAGTATCTATATGTCTATCTATCTATAGGGGCACACACAAACACATACTGTATACATATTGTAAAAAGGCCCTATATTCGCGCTTGACCAGACACAGACTCACACCAGAGGCACTTATAAAACAAAGGAACTTTTATTTTTCTTCAACTGGAGGGCACGTCTTCCCCGTGTCCCCCAGCCACAGCACAGTCCCAAAACAGACCAATAAAGCACCAACACAACACACTCTTCTTTTTCACCACCACTCCTCCGTCAAGCTTCATCCTCCTCCTTCCGACTCTGGCCATTGAGTGGTGACTGCTGGCCCCTTTAAAGTCCACTCGGAAGTGCTCCAGGTGGTTGACTGCCGAGTTCCCCCTGCATTTCCGTATGGGCTGTATATTCGCCACACCCGGGCTCAGGAGTCCCAGCTGCAGCACCCAACAGGGCTGCACCCAACTCCAATTCCCATGGAGCCCTGTGGGAAACCGATGCACCGCTTCAACCCAGGGGGGCAGCCATCTAGCGTCCAGGGGGAAGTATTGCACAGTCCCTGAACATATTGCGAAGGGGCGTCCCAGCCGGGGTCCATGTCCCCCACATTTCCCCTCTCTCAGCTGAGCCCCGTGAGGGCTGGTCTTCTCCAGGATGGGGAGACATCATCATCCGGTTCGTGGGCCTGTCCTGTGGAAACAAAACTAACAAATCAGGAGGAGTTGTCCCAACGTCCACGTCAGGGACAACACCTCCAGCCGTGACCACAGCAGCCTCATTCATAGCAACGCCGCTCCCCTTTCGTCCGAACCCTGCGGGATTGGAAGCAGGACAGGAATTCCTGCCCTGATGTCTGCCCAACTAAGGGCTCGTGGCGTCTCTGCCCCTCCACAGCACAGCCCTCCACTGTCTGTGAGCAGATGGGCTCACACTGCGCACTGTCAGGAGTCCCCATCTTATTTTTCCAGGTCCTCCTTCTGTTCTGGGGTGCACCGACGGTCTGGGTCCCCTTACGGGAAGAAGAGGGACCCCATGCCGTCTGCACCTCTTTGGATGCCCACAAGGCCGGTGCCGGCAGTCGAGGCAAGGCTGTTTGGCAGCCGATGTCTACCAGCTGCCTCCCTGCACACTCCTCTGCCACGCTGTCAGTCATCGCGGCTGCGTCTCTTGTAGGAGGCGGGGCTTCTTGGCAAGCAGAACTGACCAATACCGCTGCCTTTTCGCTCCGCCCTTCACTTTCTTGTACAGCACAGGCATCACTCACCTGTATTGTCGCATTCTGCGGGCTGCAGAATCCAGCATCGCGCCGCTTCAGCCACTCGAGAATGGCCCCTAAAGGCGCACCGAGCTCCTTCTCCAGCCTTTCCTTGGTCTCCTGCAGAGTGCCCAGGATCTGAAACAAGGACTGTATGGGTTGGAGGACACCCTCCAGCTCCCGTACAGCCCAAAACAGATTAGTTTCATCGGTCGCCGGTAGACTCGGACCCACCTTGTCTCACTCCGCCTTCAGGTGTCTCTCGGGATCGGGGTGGAGGTTCGCCATCCCCGTCTGTATTCTTTTATCAGCGGGGAGCCGACACACATCCCCCACCCCCTTACCTGACATGGTGAGGTCTTCCTGGCTCTCAACCGCCTCCTCCTCCCTTGACGTGACGTCATCGGGGTGAGACTCCAGGTGCTCGTCCTCCAGTCGTTG
This sequence comes from Erpetoichthys calabaricus, assembly GCF_900747795.2. Classification (NCBI taxonomy): domain Eukaryota; kingdom Metazoa; phylum Chordata; class Cladistia; order Polypteriformes; family Polypteridae; genus Erpetoichthys; species Erpetoichthys calabaricus. The sequence goes on along the minus strand of NC_041396.2, from coordinate 280,585,375 downwards.
TTTCTCAGCAAGCAGCGGGCCCAGGTCAAAATCAGGTTCACCCTCACGGTCACTCGCCTTGCTGTCCTCCCATGGATAGACATGCTTAGGCCAACAGTGCGGATCCGATGGTTCGCCATCTAGGAGATAGGCATATGAAAAAGCAATCACTCCCATGTCCGACAACTACCTCCTTACAGATCCAGCCTCCTGGATTTTTTGTGTTCCAGGTGGCCTCACATCTCAGCACTCCGACCTGGGCTTCCTTGGAGAGTCGACACCCGCTGCTTTGGGAGCCCTTCTGGCTTTCTTGTTCCCCATGGATGGCGCGGTGGATTTTCAGTGTCTCCTTTGTATTTGCAGCTTCCCTGCTGTGTGTGTGTGCTTCGGTGTGCAGTCTTGGGGAGCGCTCTATGCGCTGCTGCCCTGGGCACGTGCCTCGCACTGCTGTGTCGGGTCGTTACACAAATTTGAGTTCGGTTCATCAGTACTGTTGGGTACCGTGGGTGCTGAAAGGAGGAGCTGTGAAATGACCAGAGCCATGCCTCATCCATAGCCCTATTTCCGTGCTGAAGAAAAGCAAGTTCTCCAACTGACCCGGAAGTGCTGGCAAGGATTTTTTAAAGGACTGCTGAAGACCTAGCAGGAGAGTCGGAGATGGGAGAAGTAGAACAAAGGTTGCTGGAAGGTGTGCAGGAGAGATTTGTATTATTATTATTGTATTATTGTTGATTTCCCTGTTTATTGTGGCGGAGGTGCTTGAGGGCATTATTATAGGAAGAAAAGAATTAAAAGATGTTCTTGTTGCTTTTAACCTGTGTCCAGAGTTTCTGTCTGTTGGGTTAAAAGGGGCAACAGTGACCTGTAGCGTCTTACTGTATATATATATTTATATATATATATATATGGTTGAAATAGTTTACTGTCAAATAAATGCAAAGAGTACACGACACGTGTTTCGACCTCATTCTGGGCTCATCAGGTGTACACACTCCACTGCACTCCCTCTCGGGAATCGAACCTCGGACGTCAGCGGCGATGCCCCTAACGTTGCGCCACGGCGTGTGGTTCGTTTATTTGACAGCATGTAGATCGGGGTAATTACATTCACGGCATTCGAAGTCTGTGTCACAATCTGATTGTATGGGTGGTTACCTACCAGGTAACGCTTGTGGTTGGCCATCAATCTGCTAAAATCCGCCACGGTGCCCTCAGTTTGTGAAGAGCAGATCATAGAATGGTTGAAATAGTTTACTGTCAAATAAATGCAAAGAGTACACGACACGTGTTTCGCCCTCATTCTGGGCTCATCAGGTGTACACACTCCACTGCACTCCCTCTCGGGAATCGAACCTCGGACGTCAGCGTCAGAGGCGATGCCCCTAACGTTGCGCCACGGCATGTGGTTCGTTTATTTGACAGCATGTAGATCGGGGTAATTACAACGTTAGGGGCATCGCCTCTGACGCTGACGTCCGAGGTTCGATTCCCGAGAGGGAGTGCAGTGGATTGTGTACACCTGATGAGCCCAGAATGAGGGCGAAACGCGTGTCGTGTACTCTTTGCATTTATTTGACAGTAAACTATTTCAACCATTCTATGATCTGCTCTTCACAAACTGAGGGCACCGTGGCGGACGTTAGCAGATCGCTGACCAACCACAAGCGTTACCTGGTAGGTAACCACCCATACAATCAGATTGTGACACAGACTTCGAATGCCGTGAATATATATATATATATATATATATATTGTCACACACATGCGCATGGGAGCCAGCCACAGGGACCAAAAGAAAGGAATTCCATGCCCAGCCAGAGTGTGGTGGGGTACATTCACCCCTCTTATTTTGTCCCCACAGACCAGACATGGGAAATTCCACCTGAATACGAAGACATCACTTCCGCCTCAACGCTGAAGATGTCACTTCCTGTTCTGGCCCCGAGGACCACATCATTTCCGCCAAACTCCCTATAAAAACCCACTCCCTTCCTCTGCTGATCAGTTCTGTTTTGGACTCTGTTCTGTACATTATTGTGCTGAATACTTTGCTTGTTTTGCAGCCAAGGTCAAGTACACGGGTGGCTGCCCCAAATCTTTGTCTTGTGTCAAGGCATCTTATTTTACAGTGGTGTAGTAGGCAGGATGGCCTCCGTAACAAGACCAGAAAAGAACCTCAAGAAAGCCTTGACCCCAAATCCAAAACTCCAGCCATTAAGGACTCAGGTGGGAAAGTACCGTCCCTGCATTGCCGGGTTGTAGTTAGTTGGTGGGGGTAGGGGGAACCGAGTGGTGCTTCGTCCCAGGACTGTAATCTGAAGTCCTGGGCAGGTGGACGAAGGGCCCACAGACTAGAGCCAGGCTCAAAAAGGGGATCATTGGGGACTGAGTATGGGCTCTTGGGAGGAGGGACCACTCAGCTGAACCCCACAGGGGGAAAATCCCTGTATAAATGTGGGGGTGCCTCAGGTTGGCAGGTGAGGAGGGTGATTCAGTGGGAATATAAACCCTACCTGCCGACCGCTCCGCATGCCATAAGATTATGGACTAAAGTCGGCTGCTGGTTACAGTCAGGTCCTGTGGCAAATTGTGGAGCAGGTAGCCTGTGCATTACTGCTCAGAGCACTCCCCAGCGAGCTTGCCCAGTTGGCCTGGGGACAGACGATTAAAAAAATGGCCTCCCTAATTGAAATAATAGACATCACGAGTGGTTACCTACCCGGGAGAACCAGAAAAGAACCTGTGTGAACCTGGACGTGCTAGTGTCTCTATACCAGAGCTCCGTAGCCACACAACGAAGCAGACCTCGCGACCTCCTGATACGCAATGGCTGCCTCTGCACAGTGACAAGAGGGTCTGTGGTAAGACAGAGCGAAGAGGTGTATGTGTTTTTGCTAATCCTCTGGCATTCTCACATATGGGAGAGGTGATTGTAAACGGTTTCAAAACACCAGCTCTTTTTGATTCAGGCAGAAATGTCTCCATCGTTGCTTGCCACTTGGTTTTACAGTGAAATGGCTTAAACTGAAGAAGAGTCTAACCTGTATACACGGGGACGTCCGCAAATATAAATCCACCTCCTGCTATATCAGCCATGATGGGACAGTAAAAATGCTGGCGGTGCTGGTTATGAAAATCCTCTGTCCCCGGTTATACTTGGTCAAGACTGGTCAGATAGTAAAAGCGGCATAACCCTCATCACTCCTAGACGTTTATTGGGCCTAGTAATGGACACAGAAACTGCATCTTTGGCTGGCTCCACACCATGTTTACAGCTGGTAGAGAGACAGACGGCAGCTTCTAAAAATAACGTGGAGATCCCCGGGTCGTTGCGTGCTGATACATTATCTCCAAGTGCTGCCGTGGCACAGGAGGAGACCACGCCCCTTGAGCTCGCCGCTGATACTCTCACAGGTGTGCGTTTTCAATTCAGACAGACCCCGGCCTCATTTAAAAGGGAGCAGTGGAATGATGACTCCCTCAAATTTACTAAAAATGCAGTAGTCCTGATAGATGGAAATCACACAGAGTATCCTATGCCACAAGGTCTTCACTTTGTGCTAAATAATGATCCTTTATATCGGATAGCTGAACACAAGGGGGAGGAACGGGTCCTGTTACTAATCCCCAAGACCTACCGGCATCAGGTCTGTGAACTGGCATATACCCACCTCCAGGGAGCCCGTCTGGGCCCCGAAAAGACACTCAAGCGTATCAAGCTCAGATTCTTTTGGCCGGGAATCAATGAGGAGGTCTGCCGTTTTTTGCGCATCCTGCCCAGAATGCCAACTACGACAGATTCCTAGAAGAGACTGTGCTCCTCTCATTCTCCTACCCCTGATTGATGTCCCTTTCGAACCTATTGGGGTCGACCTGGTGGGACCCTTGGAGCCCCTGGCCTGCAGACATTAATATATAATGGTCCTTGTGGATTATGCAACCCGATATCCTGAGGATGTTCCATTGCGCTCAGCTAACTCCAAAACTATCACACGGGAACTGGTAGGGGTCTTTTCGCGGGCTGGCATCCCTAAGGAAGTCCTAACGGACCAAGGGACGCTATTCACCTTAGAAACATTCAGGGAAACAGCTAAGTTACTGCAAATCAAAAATTTGAAAACCTCGGTGTATCTTCCTCAAACCGATGGTTTAGTAGAGAGGTTTAACCAGACCCTAAAACAGATGCTACGCAAGGTGGTCAGTGAGGATGGGAGGAACTGGGATCAGCTCCACCCACTCATCCTTTTGGCCTATCGGGAAGTCCCACAAGCCTCTACAGGGTTCTCACCCTTTGAATTACTATATGGACGACAACCTTGGGGCATATTGGACATCCTAAAGGAAGGTTGGGAGGAAGAAGCCCTCCCTTCAACTAACATATTGGAGTATATCGCGTTACACGATAGATTCCAGCCTAAAATCCATCCTATGTTAAAAGGTCACTTGGAAAAGGTGCAAGCAGACCAGGCTTGTTGTTACGACTGCAGCACGTCTCTTCGGGAGTTCCAACCAGGAGACCGTGTCATGGTACTAGTTCCTACCTCACACTCTAAATTGTTGGCACATTGGCAAGGCCCTTACGAAGTTAAGGAGAGGAAAGGGCTAGTTGATTATTTGGTAAAACAACCAAATCGTCGGCCACAAAAGCAGGTATACCATGTCAACTTGCTGAAACCGTGGAAGGACAGGGATCCTGATCACTCCTCCGGCCAGCCTTGCTCTTTCTTTGCTCATAAATGAGATCTTAACTTCAGCCCTAATTTGACCACCAGTCAAAGACGAGAACTGGAATCATTTGTCTTGTCTCGTGAGTGAACACCCGGGATGGACCTCCATGATTTTTGCATGATATAGTGACGGAACCCTGGGTAATCCTCCATGAACGCCCATACCAGATTCCAGAGGCAAAACGTGCAGAAGTGAAGCTGGAGATCAAACAAATGCTGGAACTAGGTGTAATAGAGGAAAGTCATAGTCCCTGGTCTAGTCCCATCGTATTGGTTGGAAAGCCTGATGGGAGTTGAAGGTTCTGAAATGACTTCCGTAGGCTTAACCAGGTCTCCCAATTCGACACATATCCGATGCTGCGAGTGGATGACCAGCAGGACAATCTAAATTTCTGACCACTCTTGTTATGACTAAGGGGTACTAGCAGGTTCCCTTAACGGATTCAGCAAAGGAAAAGACCGCGTTTAGCACTCCTAGTGGACACTGGCAGTATTGTGTCCTTACATTTGGGTTACATGGGCCAACTGCAACTTTCCAACGTCTGGTGCACAAAGTGCTCTGTCCCCATAACTCATACTATGCTGCCTACCTGGATGACGTTGCCATTTATTCCAGTACCTGGAAGGAATACCTACAGCAGGTACGAGCAGTACTGCAGGCACTAGGAGAAGTTGGTCTACGGATTAACCCAAAAAAGTGTTTCTTTGGGTTGGTTGAAGCCAAGTATTTGGGCTACCTGGTGGGCCGGGGTACTGTAAGGCCACAGTGTTCCAAAGTCAATAATATTTTAAATTGGCCCCGACCGAAAACCAAGAGGCAGGTCCAAGTCTTTCTTGGATTGGTGGGGTACTATCACCGGTTCATGCCCCATTTCTCCAAGAGAGAGTGGCACCCTTGAAAAACCTCACAGGAATGAGAAATCCGAATTATGTGGTATGGGATGATAAATCAGAAACTGCATTTTGTGACTTAAAACAAGTCCTTACATCAACTCCGGTATTGAAAGCTCCTAACCTTTCCTTACCTTTCATCCTTCAGACCGACGCTTCGGACACAAGCCTGGGTGCTGTTCTGAGCCAAAGTGTCGATGGAGTTGAACACCCCGTCATGTATCTGAGTCGGAAATTATTGTACCGAGAAACCAGGTATGTGGTAGTGGAGCGAGAAGCCTTAGCAATTAAGTGGGCAATTACTCAGCTGAGATACTACCTCTTAGGCTGGGAGTTCACCCTTGTTACGGACCATGCACTACTACAGTGGATGGCCTTGCCCAAGGAGTCAAACCCTAGTGTCATGAGGTGGTTTTTGGATTGGCAGCCTTACAAGTTTTCAGTTGTTTATCATCGGGGTTCCCTGCAAGCCAATGCCGATGCCCTTTCTAGGTGTCATGACCTCACAGCCAGATACGCCTGACCCAAGGGGTCTGAGCTGAGGGGGTGGTTGTGTCACAAACGTGCGCATAGGAGCCAGCTACAGGTACCAAAAGAAAGGAATTCCATGCCCAGCCGGAGGGTGGTGGGATGCATTCAAACCTCTTATTTTGTCCCCGCAGACCAGACACGGGAAATTCCACCTGAATACGAAGACATCACTTCCGCCTCAGCTCTGAAGACGTCACTTCCTGTTCCAGCCCCAAGGACCACATTACTTTCTGTCCCGGCCCTGAGGACTACATCACTTCCGCCAAACTCCCCTATAAAAACCCACTCCCTTTCTCTGTTGATTAGTTCTGTTTTGGACTCTGTTCTGTACATTATTGTGCTGAATATTTTGCTTGTTTTGCAGCCAAGGTCAAGTACACGGGTGGCTACCCCAAACCTTTGTGTTGTGTCAAGGCGTCTTATTATACTATATATATATATATATATATATATATATATATATATATATATATATATATATATATATATATATATATATACAGTATATTGTAAGAGAAAACACAAAAGAAGCTCATAAAAGGTCTGGGGCACCTGAAGGTAAACCCCGTATATATTGAAGGGTGCGCAAAAGGAGCAAAAGAAAATGTGTGATAAAGTGCTTAAACTGAGACTAGTCCTGTGTGGAGATTGAGTCTGCTCCAAGATGGCTGTGACTTCAGAATTGATGGTTTCTAGGAGAAAGAGGTGGGTACAGTTGGGCAGTACCTGGAAGTGACGTCATGAATGGTGGCACATCAGTCTTCCTTTCTACAGAGGGGAAAGAAGAAGAGATACCATTATTTCATACAGCCCTCAGGTGGTAATATTGTCATGAACTAAGCGTGTAAGTTATTCCCCAAGCGCACACGTGTGACAATATATATATATATATATATATATATATATATATATATATATATATATATACAGTACATCCGGAAAGTATTCACAGCGCATCACTTTTTCCACATTTTGTTATGTTACAGCCTTATTCCAAAATGGATTAAATTCATTTTTTTCCTCAGAATTCTACACACAACACCCCATAATGACAAAGTGAAAAAAAGTTTACTTGAGATTTTTGCAAATTCATTAAAAATAAAAAGATTGAGAAAGCACATGTACATAAGTATTCACAGCCTTTGCCATGAAGCTCAAAATTGAGCTCAGGTGCATCCTGTTTCCCCTGATCATCCTTGAGATGTTTCTGCAGCTTAATTGGAGTCCACCTGTGGTAAATTCAGTTGGTTGGACATGATTTGGAAAGGCACACACCTGTCTATATAAGGTCCCACAGTTGACAGTTCATGTCAGAGCACAAACCAAGCATGAAGTCAAAGGAATTGCCTGTAGACCTCCGAGACAGGATTGTCTCAAGGCACAAATCTGGGGAAGGTTACAGAAAAATTTCTGCTGCTTTGAAGGTCCCAATGAGCACAGTGGCCTCCATCATCCGTAAGTGGAAGAAGTTCGAAACCACCAGGACTCTTCCTAGAGCTGGCCAGCCATCTAAACTGAGCGGTCGGGGGAGAAGGGCCTTAGTCAGTGAGGTGACCAAGAACCTGATGGTCACTCTGTCAGAGATTCAGAGGTCCTCTGTGGAGAGAGGAGAGCCTTCCAGAAGGACAACCATCTCTGCAGCAATCCACCAATCAGGCCTGTATGGTAGCGTGGCCAGACAGAAGCCACTCCTTAGTAAAAGGCACATGGCAGCCCACCTGGAGTTTGCCAAAAGGCAGCTGAAGGACTCTCAGACCATGAGAAAGAAAATTCTCTGGTCTGATGAGACAAAGATTGAACTCTTTGGTGTGAATGCCAGGCGTCACGTTTGGAGGAAACCAGGCACCGCTCATCACCAGGCCAATACCATCCCTACAGTGAAGCATGGTGGTGGCAGCATCATGCTGTGGGGATGTTTTTCAGCGGCAGGGACTGAGAGACTAGTCAGGATAAAGGGAAAGATGACTGCAGCAATGTACAGAGACATCCTGGATGAAAACCTGCTCCAGAGCGCTCTTGACCTCAGACTGGGACGACAGTTCATCTTTCAGCAGGACAACGACCCTAAGCACACAGCCAAGATATCAAAGGAGTGGCTTCAGGACAACTCTGTGAATGTCCTTGAGTGGCCCAGCCAGAGCCCAGACTTGACTTTGATTGAACATCTCTGGAGAGATCTTAAAATGGCTGTGCACCGACGCTTCCCATCCAACCTGATGGAGCTTGAGAGGTGCTGCAAAGAGGAATGGGCGAAACTGGCCAAGGATAGGTGTGCCAAGCTTGTGGCATCATATTCAAAAAGACTTGAGGCTGTAATTGCTGCCAAAGGTGCATCGACAAAGTATTGAGCAAAGGCTGTGAATACTTATGTACATGTGATTTCTGTTTTTTTATTTTTAATAAATTTGCAAAAACCTCAAGTAAACTTTTTTCACGTTGTCATTATGGGGTGTTGTGTGTAGAATTCTGAGGAAAATAATGAATTTAATCCATTTTGGACTAAGGCTGTAACATAACAAAATGTGGAAAAAGTGATGAGCTGTGAATACTTTCCGGATGCACTCTATATATATACAGTATATACGTTTGTTCCAGATCCATAGTTTCATGTGTGAGATAGAAATGTCCAATGCCTTAAAATTTTCTTGTCACTTATATCTGTCAAATCTAAGATAAATTTATTTACCATTGTATTCAACCAAATGAAATTCAGTAGTTTGAAATGACTGATGTTAATATTATAATATATAACAACCAAGTAAGCCATTGTTAACATGTTGGAAGGAATTGTACTTACATGAATACAAACTAAAAGTAAATGACAAACTATGCAAATCTTTCAGTTAACAAACAATATGCATATAAATTACATGAATAAATTTTGCAGCAATTTTGTAATTAATTTGAGATGAAGAAGCTTTAGATGCAATAGTAATTGCAAAACTCACAATGAGTGTAACAAATTGACTTTTTTCCTAATTGCATATTTCTTTTGCATATGTTTTTAAAAAAAACTATAAATGCACCAACAATTATAATGGAGAAAACAACAAATTTCAGTTTCACAGGTGCTACAAATCCCTCAGAAGAATATGATAAATCTTATGCTAATGAGTATGATATAATCTATCTGTTATATATAGTGCCTTTCATGTCTATCTATTGTGACACTAGGGGTTGCTGTTGCCCCGTAAAACCCACAGATAACACGTCCAAACACCAGGTAAAAAGTCCCAGTAATATTTTTAATTATTATAATAATGTGAACAAAGCACCTCCACCTCCACAATACACAAATAAATCAATAATATAATAATAGCAATAATAATCCTCCTCTCCACCCAGCAGCTCTGTCACTCTTCCACCCAACTCCGGCTCTCCTGCTGAGTTTCCCACAGTCCTTTAAATAGTCCTTGATCCGGAAGCGTTCCTGTCCTTCAGTCCACGTGATCCAATAGCACTTCCGGGTCAGATGAAAACTCTTATTTTTCTTCAGCCTGGAAGTACTTCAGTTCTTCTGTCCCCGTGACTGGGGAGTACTTCCGGGCTATATGGAAAATAACAATCCCTGTGCCTCCCTGCAGCATCCCTTGGCGGCACCCACGGTATCCAGCAGGGCTGTGAAGCCGAACTCCATTTTCTATGATGCCCTGTAGGGATCCGGGGCACCTCCATGTTGCAGGGTGGACTCTATCTAGCGGCCTGGGGGTGCTGGCCGGGATAAACTGCTGGCCATCTCTCACACTATCTATCTATCATATAGTGCCTTTCACATCTATCTATCTATCTATCTATCTATCTATCTATCTATCTATCTATCTATCTATCTATCTATCTATCTATCTATCTATCTATCTATCTATCTATCTATCTATCTATCTATCTATCTATCTATCCTCCACCCATCCTTCTGCTGATACCAGCATAGGAGAGACATCCCCACCCACAATTACAGCAGTGCAGGTGAGCAAAGAGCTGAGGAGACTTCGTGCCAGCAAAGCAGTGGGTCCAGATAGAGTATCGCCATGACTACTGAAGGTCTGTGCACTGGAGCTGGGGAGTCCTCCACAGCACATCTTCACCCTGAGCCTGGAACAGGGGAGAGTCCCGAGGCTTTGGAAAACATCTTGTATCACCCCTGTCCCAAAGGTATCACGTCCTAGTGAGCTGAACGACTTCTGGCCTGTCGCTCTGACGTCACATGTGATGAAGACCATGGAGGGGCTGCTGCTTCACCACCTGAGGCCACAGGTACGCCACGCCCTCAACCCTCTACAGTTTGCATACCAGGAGAAGGTGGGAGTGGAGGATGCCATCATCTATATGCTACACCGATCCCTCTCCCATTTGGACAGAGGCAGTGGTGCTGTAAGAATTGTGTTTCTAGACTTCTCTAGCACCTTCAACACCATTTAACCTCTGCTCATTAGGGACAAGCTGACAAAGATGGGAGTAGATTCATACCTGGTGGCATGGATCGTGGACTATCTTACAGACAGACCTCAGTATGTGCATCTCGGGAACTGCAGGTCTGACATTGTGGTCAGCAACACAGGAACGCCGCAGGGGACTGTACTTTCTCCGGTCCTGTTCAGCCTATATACATCGGACTTCCAATACAACTCGGAGTCCTGCCACGTGCAAAAGTTCGCTGATGACACTGCTATTGTGGGCTGCATCAGGAATGGGCAGGAGGAGGAGTATAGGGACCTAATCAAGGACTTTGTTAAATGGTGAGACTCAGACCACCTACACCTGAACACCAGCAAAACCAAGGATCTGGTGGTGGATTTTAGGAGGCCCAGGCCCCTCATGGACCCCATGATCATTAGAGGTGACTGTGTGCAGAGGGTGCAGACCTATAAATATCTGGGAGTGCAGCTATATGATAAATTGGACTGGACTGCCAATACTGATGCTCTGTGTAAGAAAGGTCAGAGCTGACTATACTTCCTTAGAAGGCTGGTGTCCTTCAACATCTGCAATAAGATGCTGCAGATGTTCTATCAGATGGTTGTGGCGAGTGCCCTCTTCTACGCAGTGGTGTGCTGGGGAGGTAGCATAAAGAAGAAGGACGCCTCACGCCTGCACAAACTGGTGAGGAAGGCAGGCTCTATTGTAGGCACGGAGCTGGACAGTTTGACATCTGTGGCAGAACGACGGGCGCTAAGCAGGCTCCTGTCAATCATGGAGAATCCACTGCATCCACTAAACAGTATCATCTCCAAACAGAGGAGCAGCTTCAGCGACAGACTGCTGTCACCGTCCTGCTCCACTGACAGACTGAGGAGATCGTTTCTTCCCCAAACTATGCAACTCTTCAATTCCAATTCAATTTTTTTTTTGTATCAGTATGCTGCTGCTGGAGTATGTGAATTTCCCCTTGGGATTAATAAAGTATCTATCTATCTATCTATCTATCTATCTATCTATCTATCTATCTATCTATCTATCTATCTATCTATCTATCTATCTATCTATTATATAGTGCCTTTCACATCTATCTATCTATCTATCTATCTATCTATCTATCTATCTATCTATCTATCTATCTATCTATCTATCTGTCTATCTATCTATCTATCTATCTATCTATCTATCTATCTATCTATCTATCTTTTATATAGTGCCTTTCACATCTATCTATCTATCTATCTATCTATCTATCTATCTATCTATCTATCTATCTATCTATCTTTTATATAGTGCCTTTCACATCTATCTATCTATCTATCTATCTATCTATCTATCTATCTATCTATCTATCTATCTATCTATCTATCTATCTATCTATTATATAGTGCCTTTCACATCTATCTATCTATCTATCTATCTATCTATCTATCTGTCTATCTATCTATCTATCTATCTATCTATCTATCTATCTATCTATCTCACTGAGCAGTGTGACTAGATCTCCTCACGTCTGCCTTTTTTAAGTAACCAGCAGAGGGCATTGTTTTGACTGAAAATAAAGACATTTTTGTCTATTTACAAAATGTGGATTCCATCCACTGTGCTTAGTGAGTGTACATTTAACAAACTCAGGCTGGTTTCTAAGAGTGACTTTGATTCATGTTATGATTTTAGCTTCCTTTATTATTTTTGACACAGGCCTGTCCCTTACTTCTGTTTGTATATTTCGACCTGGTGTTCTCTGCCATGATAATCAGTTGTTTAATGTAGTGATTTTGTTTTATTTGAAGTGATCAGACTCTCATAATCATAAGAGATATAACATCTTCAAACCCACAGAATCCAGTTCAGCATTATTAGGAGACAGGATAAGATCCCTGCACTTACCTCAAACACACACACACACCCAGACACAATATACCTGAAGTGCATGCCTTTGATGATATAGGAGGAGAATCACAATACCCCCTAAACATAACCTCTGTTAACCACATACCTGCAGTAGGTTACCATTTAGCAAGGCTACAATACTGTATGCTATATTCGACAAAAACTCAGAACTCACAATTTCTGACCTCTGACTTAGAAAACGCAAAGAAATTGTGCCCCAAACCTGGAATGACTACTGATTAGCTTGAGTTTGGTCTCTCATGTCCGAGTTTGTTTGACTTCAGATTATGGCGTCAATCTAAAATGGCAAAGTCCGCTATGAACAGTTAAGTACAGTTACAATTTAAAGGTTAAATTTATTAGAAGTATTCACTTTAAATGAATCACCTCAATCCATAATGCTGAACATTGAGAACATAAACATTAACCTTACCAGAAAGAACAGTAACAGACTAACCAACCGATGTTAGCTGGTGCTGTTTGTACATTGTGTTCAATGGTTGCTTTGGTGAATTGCAGCTTCCAAGCAGAAATAGTACTATTTATCGTTGTCAAGAGCATACACATCTTTTTTAGACATGACCACATGTGTTTTGAGCCTTTCTGTTCTCATTGGTTTCTTCTTCAATCAAACTATTAGAACTATTAGTTAATGCTTGTTGCTGGAGCACACCATCTTTCATGGGGGCATCCATGTTTAGTTTCCCACTTGTGTAGTGCAAACACACAAAGGTTGCAAATGATGCAATTGTGACTTCCAATTTCCCAGCTCTGACGTATGACGAATCCAGAAGTAGGTTGACAGAGAAATTTCCAGCCACTGCCTCAGTGTTGCTCATGAATTTAGAGTGCAGAATGTATGCAGGTCAATAGAGGCAATGGCTACGTTTGGAGGACCCCGCTTGGTAGGCTTTCCAGCTGCCTAGGGTTATTGTCGTGATGCGGCATTTCTAGTGGGAAATCTCTTGCTTTTAAATGACGGCCACTAACTGAGGAGAGGGAGAATCGAAGGAGGCAGAACAAGAAAGTTGGCTGTTAGAGCTAATTAAGCAAACTGAGACAAAGTTCACTCACGGACATCCACTATTTTGATGTGGCCACCCGGAAGACGGTTTAGTGGAGGAGCATCTGTAGAGGAGAGCATCTGGGGTACTGACCAAGGCTCTGTTATTCTCTGGTTAATCTGGTGTTCTTCTATTGGAACAATCCTTAGCTGGATATATACATTTACTGACCTTTCTCTGATTACAAAACCTCTGCATCTAAAACAATAGAATTAGACATTAAACCCTCATATCAGCAAACTGCAACCAATATATGTTTGTTTTTTTCTTCTTCTTCTTCTTGCTTGCCTATACATATTAATGTCTGCATGCGCATGTTCCATAAAGGGGAAAAATTGTTAGATTGTTCAGGTGGGTGGATGTCTGTGGTTGGAAAGGGTCCCCTATCTATATGAGAACAATCAGAACAATTGTGATGAGAGGCTATTCAGCCTGACAAGCTCATCCATCCTATTCACCGAGACGGCCCAAAATAACATCAAGGTGAGATTTGAAGATCTCTGAAGGCCTACTCTGCTCCATACTTCTTGGTCATTTATTTCAAGTGTCTGTGGTTCTCTGGGTGAAGCAAAACTTCCTAACATTTGAACGATATTTATCCTTAACAAGTTTCCAACTATGTTCTTGCTAAACTCATTTTAAATTCACAATCTTGATCCACTGCACTAATTCCTTTTATAATTTTAAACACTTCAGTTAGGTCTCCTCTTAATCTTCTTTTGCTTAAACTGTAAAGGCTCAGCTCTTTTAATCTTTCTTCATAACTCTTCCCGTGTAGCCCTGGAATCAGCCCAGTCGCTCTTCTCTGGACCTTTTCTAGTGCTGCTATGTCCATTTTGTAGCCTGGAGACCAAATCTGCACCCAGTACTTCAGATGAGGCCTCACCAGTGTGTTATAAAGTTTGAGCAGAACCTCCTGTGACTTGCACTCCACACATCAGGGCGCTATATAACCTGACATTCTGTTAGTCTTTTTAATGGCTTCTGAACACTGTCTGGAAGTCGATAGCTTAGAGTCCACTATGACTCCTTAAATTCTGACCGCCCATTGTGTATTCAAACCTAACATTTTTACTTCCTATGTGTAATACTTTACATTTACTGACATTAAATTTCATTTGCCACAGATCTGCCCAAGCCTGTATGCTGTCCAAGATCCTGTGTAAAGTAAAGTGTGTGATGTCACGCACTTCTTGCCGATCTCCCATAGTAATGGTTTAGCATCCACACAACGAAACAGTATCACCTCTTGAAAAACAAAATGGTATCACTAATAATATAAACCTACACATAAACTCCTTTAATTTGTAATACTTGTAACATAATGTTTTAGCTTCTTGCCTGCTTTAGTTTCTATAATTCAGTTAAAATGTGTCTGCCCACAGCTGATGAAAGTAAACCCAAGCAAAGCTGCTGAACCAGACAACATACCTGGCCACATGCATAGGGAATCTGCAAACCAGCTGATGGATATCTTTACAAGCATCTTCAACATATCTCTGAGGCTAGCAGTCATCCCTAAATGCTTCATAACCAACCACCATCATGCCCATGCCAATGAAGTCCTCTGTCTTTCGCTTCAATGACTATCACCCTATAGCACTCACAATGGTAATCATGAAGTGCTTCGAGGGGCTAGCCTTCAGCCACCTAAAAGCCAGACGTCTCACATCACAAAATCCTCTCCCATTTGCTTATTGCCCGGGCTGTTCCACTGACAATGCCATATCATCTGCTCTTCATCAGACCTTGTCCCATATAGAGACATTTTGACTAGAATGCTGTTCATAGACTTCAGCATTCAATACCATCATCCCTCAGAAGCTCATGGGAAAGATGAGTCTGCTAGGCTATAACACTTTGCTATGCAACTGGATCCTTGAATTCATGACAGAGAGACCCCAGACTGTCCATATCAGTAATACCATCTCCAGCACCAGTACTCTGAACACCCGTGACCCCGGGACTGCATGCTCATCCACTTTAATGAAAGGTTAAGTGTCGGTGTGTCTGTGTATTTTTGTGTTGCTATGTCTCAGTCATTCCAACAGATGGCACATCACAAACATTAGCAATGCTTTATAAATCTAGTCAACAGAGTGTAATAGCAGACTGAAGTGCCTATGAGGTCCCCAACATCACAAAACAGCCTGAACGTCAATCACAAAATACCTATTGCATTATACTGTGGTTAAGATTAGGGTCCCATTATGCTATGATTAAGATTATGGGTTGAGGAAGGGTTATCTTACACAAAGAGTGTTTCGAGACTGACATTGAGGGCATTACTTGTCCTACGTCATAAGTATTGCAGGCTACAGATAGACTCATCTCAAATCCAATACCAAATGGCACGCAACAGAGACATATGCATTGTATTCATCATTCCAGTAGATGGCGCATGACAAACATTAGCACTACTTCTACAAATCCCATACTAAATGACATATACCAGAGTTATATACATTGTATTTGTCATTCCCATAGATGCCTCATCACTAACATTACCACTGGTTTTACAAATCCCATACTAAATAGCATATAACAGGGACATATCAACCAGATGGACACACAGACACACATGTGCTTTTATTAAGGTAGATTTAAAAGAAAAAAAAAAGTTTCAAATAAGAGTAAAATTACAGTGAAGCAATATTATTGAATCTTTAGTCCAGCGGTTCTCAAACTGTGGGGCGCGAAGTAACAAAAAGGGGGGCACGAATGTTGCCATATGTGGCATAATTTCGCTATTTGTAGGGAAATTTTAAACTTGTAGTGGCGTATCGGCAGCAAAAAATATAGGAATAAATTTTATTAGGGTTTCAAAAAAATGTTAGGGGGGCGCGATTAAAACTGTTATGAAAACTCGGGTCACAAATACTTAAAGGTTGAGAAATGCTGCTTTAGTCATTAAACACAAATAATTTAAGCTAAAATTACCTAAAAATAACTACAGTATGTTGGCCTTGTGTTTAAACTGTAGAGAAATATTTCTGGCAAAATTAAAATAAATAAAAGCACTGTGAAATGTGACAATAGATAAATAATAACATGTTAGTATAAATCATTGAATGTGTCACATGTTTTTTTCTTTATGTATTTGTTTTGTACTTCTTAAATGACTTAGTTACTACCACTTGAAAACATTACAATAAATGTGTCAGATGACTTTTGACAGCAGTTTTTATATTTATGAAGCTGACCAACACGGGGGATTCATTCATTTCTTAAACCAACATTGAACCACAGGGTAGTGAGGATGAGGAGCCAGCCATGGATGGTATGCCAGTCTAGAAGATGGCGTCTTCATGATTGTTGAGGAAGTGCACACAAACATGGACTGAGCTGGTATCTGAACCCAAATCTCTGCAGCTATGACACAGCAATACTAAACACTATGCCACCATGTTCATGACTGGTGTCCTGATGGAGTAAGTTGAGCATCCATCCATTAGCTGAATTCACAAGGCAGAAACTAGCCAGGGATGTGATGCCATCCATAGTGCACACATGCAAACTCCATCAGGACACTGTCTGGGGCATGAATCAAGATCCCTGCAGCTGTGAGGCAGTGGTACTAACCACAATGTCACCATGATTGATTAAAAATGTACTCAGAAATGAAGCAGTTACTTTATCCATCCATTCAATATTTGAATTTACTGTACATTCCCATAAAGGATCATAGAGGTATGAAGCCTGTCTTGTTGGGTGCTACACAGAAACCAGCTGTAAATGTGGTGTGTGAGTGCCATGGTATCTGGCTGGATGGAGGATGATTTCTTGCTCGACCAGAAAGCTATAATAGATGGACCAAGCAGACATGGGTACTAGGAGCAGTTCATACCTCCACATGGCAGATATCAGTGTTCCTCAGGGCTGATCCCAGTCAGGACACTCGCAGGGCATGCTGGGAATTGGAGTTCTTCAACACGGCTCTCTCAGGGTGCCACCAGAGGGTGCTGTCGGGGGAGGACTGCTCCGATTCCTTCACGACCTGGAAGTACAATGGACAACTTGTACATGATACTGAAAACAGTTCCTGGGTCTAAACAGCCTTGCCTTGGGGAGTCAGAGTCGGGAGGCAGCGGGCAACATTCACTTGGAGGATGGAAGGAGGGAAGAAATTGACTGTGTATTGATCTTTTGTCCAATAATTATTAGAAATGTGTTGTTGATAAATAAATACCTTTATTCATACATTCCTGTTGGGTAAAGTAATACTGTATCTGAGGTTTGGGGGTCAGTGGTGCCCCCTTGTGGTTACAGGTGAAAGTACAAGGTAGGGCATAAAGAACCTAGGGATTTAAACCCGGATCCCTGGAACTGTGAGTCAGCAGCACTAATGACTGATAAAAAGCAAATCAGAAATTAAGCGTGTCACTCATTGGTCCATCCATTATCTGAATTCACATTTCATTAAAGGGTCAATAAGAACCAAAGCCAGGTGTGAGTGGGTCACTAGTCCAATGCAGACAGTGCCCACCTGCACATAAACTGGGTCATTTGACATTTTGTAAGCAGAGCCATTTCAAGCTTCTTGGGGGCCTTCACCACTCTTTACCTCTCTCATTTGTGTGTTGGTTAGATTCTCAGCATCCTAAGTGGTGTCTTAGCTCTCTTACACTAAGAAACAGCCCCATTTACAAGTACTGCCTTTTATTTATCTTTTAATATTATGTATTTTAATATTATCTATCTGTTTTTTACTAGTTAGATAATATGCAGTCACTGCGACAGTGAATGGTAACATCTTGAATGGATACGTCTCCCTCCTGCTGAATGTGCCAACTCATTAATCTTTCCACAACATCAAATGGAAACTTTAATTTGCCATTGCCGAGCACGTAGCCTCAAGGGCCCAACGGACCTTTGATTCCAACCCATCCTGATGTAGCGTCTCTGATTTGGCCTCCGAAATGCACTCGTGACACGGAGAGACGTGCAGGTACACATGAGCGATGTGAAGGGGGCAATTTGGAAAAAGACTAGTTTGGCCAAAGTATACAAGACATGAGCCAAATAAAACTGTTTAAAGGAAATCAAGGGGCTTGTCTACCTATACCATCTAGGGTCTCAGGAGAAAAAAATAAAGAATACAGGCTGACGGGGCACATCTTGCTCCACCATCCAACTTATTGCATGTCTGATCACCACATTCCCAGATTTGCATACTCTTCCTCATAAATGTTCTTTCTGCAGGTTTTATCAGTTACCAGCCCTTTATCACTCCTGCACAAGCAAACTCTGAGGGTTGTAAGATATAAACTCTATGAATTTGCCAAAAAAGGAAAATCTTTCTGTTTACTGCACATATTTACTTCAACGTGGCAGTGCAGGGATTCTAGAAGCATTGGGCACAAGACCTAAATAGGGTGTCATTTAATTGCAGGACACATTTACACACGGGCCCATCTACAGCCAGCAATTAACTGAATCTGCATGCCTTTTGGCACATGGAGGTAAACTGGAGCACCCAGTGAGTAACTCCAACACACTCAAAAAGAAGAGGTAGACTCCACACAGACAGGGGTCCAAAGTGAGTCTCCCGATGGTGTGAGGTTTCAGCACTAACCATTACACCAATCTACCAAACTAGTAGAAATCAGTCCATTCATTTCCAAACTCATGTGATCCACTTCAGAGCTATTGGGGCAGTCAGGTTTTACTCAAGGCAAGATCCAACTCTGGCTGGGATGCCAGTCTTTCAAAGGTCACACTCAGATGCACACCTACACTCATTCATATAAGACCAATTTACAGCTGTCAATTACACTAAGTAAACCTGGCAGGGTCTATTGCTGGTCACACACACACACACACTTGCACAGACACAGACACATTTCCACAGAGCCAGTTTAAAAGTGCCAGCTGGGCTAATCAACAATGGCTGTGATGCCATTCTATCAAAGGTTACACTCAAAAAGCACTCATACAGAACCTAAGAACCTATGAAATCTGACAAACTAGAGAGGATCATTCAGTCCATCAAGCTCGTTTGTTTAGCTAATCGCTAAGCTGTCTCAATATCTCCTCCAGGCTCTTCATAAAGGTTGTTACGGTTTCTGCTTCCACCTCATGTCTTGATAGTTTGTTCCAGAGTCCCACAACTCTTTTCACAAAGAAGTGCTTCCTGGCTTTAGTCCTAAATGCTCTTCCCCTTCATGTCTACTGGAGTCCTCTGGCACGTGACTCACCATTAATTTGAAGAATTCTGCCTGGATCTACTTTATCGATGCCTTTGAGATCTCTGAAGATCTGGATTAGGTCCCCACACAGGTCTTTCTGCTCGAAATTAAACAGGTTTAAGTCTCTGAGTCTGTCAGAACAGGACATGTCTTTAAGTCCTGGGATTCACCTGGTTGCTCACCTCTTCACAGCTTCAAGTGCTGCTATGTCTTTCTTGTACCGTGGTGACCAGTGGCCTCATGTATAATGTCTTGCATCAAATTCACACTAAAACATGGTGTATGACAAAAACTAGAAATGTGTGAACGCACAAAAAAATTCAGATGTATAAAACTGCACATAAGCAAAGTTCTATGCACCTTTATAAATCTCAATCGAACGTGAATTTTAACACACACGCTCCTCCTAGAATTTTGCATATTTGATTATGCAAATCAATATAAATAGCTCCTGCCATTAATTGTTTTGTTAAAAGACAATGGCAAAGGCACATATAAAAAGGAAGAATTTCAGCGAATACAAAATGGAACTTCAGCTCAGTGAAGTGGAGGCAAAGAAAACCTATTTGGTGGCTTAAGCAGTGGTATAAGCCACAAAAAGAAATTGATGGAGTAGACACTGAAACGTTCTGAAAGTCAAACAGTGCCCGAAATAAAAAAGGAGCGGTCAGATATCAAAGTTGACATGAAAAGGCGAGTCTCAGGCCACAGTCTGAATGTCAACACCACTAGAGGAGGTAGCAGAATTCCGGGGCTCACACCGTATGAGCAGCAAGCTGCTGCAATTATTGATGAGACACTTATGCGTCTTGCCACAACATTAATGAGACGCATTTTTGCATCACAGATTATTTGCATATTGATAAAGTGGAAATGTTTTCTATTTACATAAGCAAATTCATTCTCTGAAGGCGCCTTTATAGCAATGTGCATGCAGTTAATTGCTCCATTACCTTTGGAAAACCGGACATTGCCGCAAAGTGCACTTTGATGTTTGCCATTCAACCACATTATAAGGAAATCTTATATAGCTGGATGACAAACAGATAATACCATCCCATACAGCTGGCATGGCCCGACTCAGTGATGACTGACAAATATGCGATCAGTCAGCTAGTTCACTTTGGAAAGCTCCTGTGGCTAAAAACCCGAGAGTGGACAGAACTTGCAAAGGAGCAGGTAGAGCACGATTCCTCAAAGTCTGCCTTTGTAAAGCTGACCCCAGTTCAGCACACCACTCCAAGAGGATAGCTGTTGGAAATCTAAATTGATGAAGAAGCCAGTCATCATCATCATCATCTGTAAACACATGCTTTCTTCTATTTCTTCCATTTGCTAACAACAGTAAAGCAGCCATAGTAGTTGGAATAGTTTGATCATTCCGTGTACCATTATATTGTTAAAGAATGATTACAATCAAGAGCTTTAAATTTGTAAATGATTTGCAATTAATTTTGGTGTGTTTGATAAAGCTCGTGAGATGGATATGAATCTAAAAAAGAAAAGGAAGCCACACAGAAACAGTAGCACAGCTTTGACTCTGAGTACCACTGAGCAGAAATATGTGCACACATGGTGTGAGGCTTCTGTGAAAATGTGCTTAGCGTTACGCCAAGTTTAGTTTTTATACATCTCGACGTGAGCGTGGAAATGGGCGTACTCATCATTTATACATGAGGCTCTATTCCAGATGAGGCAATATTCCAGATGCCATCTTACTAGTGCATTATATAGTTTGAGCACAATGTTCCTTGATGTAAGTTCAACAGTTTTTATGATAGAACCTAACATTTTATTTGCCTTTTTAATTACTTGTACACATTACCTAGGCAATGTTGTGCCAAATCAAACTCCTAAATCTTTTTCACAGGTCACTTCCTGCAGGTAAGTGTCTACCATTCTGTATTTATAATTGACGCTCCTGTTGCCCACATGTAGCATTTTGCACTTTTCTCCATTAAACTGCATTTTCCAGGTGTTCACCCAGGTCTGAAGCCTGTCCAGGTTTTTGTGAATTATTTTTGCTGCCTCCCCAGTGTCTGCTCTCCCTCCAATGTTAGTGTCATCTGCAAATTTGACAAGTTTCAGTTTGAACAGGTTTTCAGAATCTTGAAATGGATTAAACCAGTTCAAAAGTGGAACAAGGCAGAATTAAGATCCCCACAGGCCCCTGGGTGACATAGCTCCTTGACAAAGAGGTTCATGATGGCGCATGTGAGTACTGGTTTGTTTATTGAAACCTGGCATTTATCACTTTTGATTTCACCATTAGACTTGGTCTCTTCAACAATCGGAGGGGGTCCCCTTTCGTTGTGTAGATATGTCATTGTTTCACCAAGTGGGGTGATTTCCTCCCAAATAGCTCATTTTTCTGGACATCACAGTCTGACTTGCAGCACTAAGCACTATGTGATGGATAATAATAGAAAATAAATTAGCTGAAACTTGTGGTTCACTGCATAAAAATAATAATAAAAATCATAGGTCAGCTTTATTATAGGAATTTTAGACCCCATTGTCTGAATGCTTGACATGGTAACAATGATTTTACACTTTTATTTGATCTGCAAAACTGAATCAGTTTCGTCCCTTTACCAATGGATATACATCTAAAACCAAAATATTCACTTAAAGGAAATGTTTGCCATTCGTTTTAAACTTATAATGACTTTGTAGCTTTTTTAATTCTGTGCTCCCATATACTACACACTTAATAACGGGAATTTGATTTGCAAGGAAATAAAAACCAACATCTGATTTTTCTTTTCCTACATGGCATGTGACACACAAACCTATGAAAGATTATTAAACACTGCTAAAGAACTCTATAAGTCCTTTATGTAGCAGCAGTACTACAATTCCCAGCATGCAGCAGGATCACTGCGCTACAAGACTTTCTCAGCCTCGGCCTTCTGCACGGAGACTACTGGGAGGAAGCCGGTAATAGCACAAGATTTTAAAAAGGATCCCATACTGCATATAAAGATCTTGTTTTTTTCATTTGTATTTCACAGTTGCTGTAAATCATTTTCCTTTCTCTTTTTTTCTGGATTAACAACATCATTGACATCAAAGATTACCGTTCCTCTCAGATTTGTGCGTGCTTTGCTCATTGTATGGATTGTTTGTGAGATTTGTTTGTTGGAATCATCGGCACACAGAGTGCTTTCCTTCCACTGCAGGTTATCGTCGGCCATTAATGTTATATGATAGGACAATGTTAGCATCATTAGAAGGAGCTACTCACTTGTCCATTTTCTATACAACATTATCAACTTTTGTGTTTGTTAGTAGTTTGTTGTGTGTTGCCATTATAAATAATGTATTTAATACATAACTTCAGACTTTTAACTTTGGGTGGTTTGTTTTCAATGTGAATGGTGTAGATGTCAGACATAGATGGGTGGTGTCCAGGCAACCCAATTAAAAATAAAAAAGTTTCTGTAAAAACTCTACTCGTCGTGTTTGGAGGAGAAAGAATACTGAGTTGCATCCAAAGAACACCATACCTACTGTAAAGCATGGGGGTGGAAACATCATGCTTTGGGGCTGTTTTTCTGCAAAGGGACCAGGACGACTGATCCGTGTAAAGGAAAGAATAAATGGGGCCATGTATCGTCAGATTTTGAGTGAAAACCTCCTTCCATCAGCAAGGGCATTGAAGATGAAACGTGGCTGGGTCTTTCAGCATGACAATGATCCCAAACACACCGCCCGGGTAACGAAGGAGTGGCTTTGTAAGAAGCATTTCAAGGTCCTGGAGTGGTCTAGCCAGTCTCCAGATCTCAACCCCATAGAAAATCTTTGGAGGGAGTTGAAAGTCTGTGTTGCCCAGCGACAGCCCCAAAACATCACTGCTCTAGAGGAGCTCTGCATGGAGGAATGGGCCAAAATACCAGCAACAGTGTGTGAAAACCTTGTGAAGACTTACAGAAAACGTTTGACCTCTGTCATTGCCAACAAAGGGTATATAACAAAGTATTGAGATGAACTTTTGTTATTGACCAAATATTTTTTTCCACCATAATTTGCAAATAAATTCTTTAAAAATCAGACAATGTGATTTTCTGGATTTTTTTTCTCATTTTGTCTCTCCTAGTTGAGGTATAACTATGATGAAAATTACAGGCTTCTCTCATCTATCTATCTATCTATCTATCTATCTATCTATCTATCTATCTATCTATCTATCTATCTATCTATCTATCTATCTATCTATCATACTGTCCTTCATAAATGCATATCTACTGCAGTGTCCTTCCTATTTATGATAGTGCCATTCTACCTATTTATCTTTTATACTGACTTTCACATTTCAATGTCTATTACGCAATCTTCATGAGGTAAGGCGCTCCACATGAAAAAAATAACACATTTGCACCAACAAGAAATAAGTATTCAACACGTCATCATTTTTCTCAAACATATTCCAAATGTAGCTATGCACATGAAATTTAGACCTGACATTGGTATCCATCTTAGTAAAAGGACAAGTGTCTGTGTATCTGTAGGTCTGTCCGGTTAGCATGTCTATGTCATTCCAACAGATGGCGCATCACAAATAACTATAGTATACAAATGTTTGTGATGTGCCATCTGTTGGAATGACAGATGCAATGCATATGTCACTCTTACATGTGGTGTGGGCTTCATAAAAGCAGTGTTAATGTTTGTGATGTACCATTTGTTGGTATGAAATGCATTATATTATTATATTTATTACAAAATACATTCCAAAAGATGGTGCACTGTAAACATTAATGTTAAGGTCTATGTAAATTATTTAAATTTCAACATATCTTAGATGGTCAGCACAGGTAGTTAACAGCCAAAGGAATCGTAAGATTTCAACCCATAAAAACAGTTATGTGTAATAAAATGGAATGACACTGGAGAAAAAGTAAGAAAAAGTCCTAAAGCAGCTGATTCTCCTTCCTATGCTGAGCTAGTGCACGTTGGTAGGTTAAACTTCCACTACTTGAAAAGGGGTTACCAACCCCTAAATGCAAGCTAACCATTGATTTCTACTAAGCTGTTACGCAAGAAACATCTCATGATGGGTGGAGGCAAAAAGCTCTCCCAAGACCTTCACAACAAGATTGTTGAGTAACATAGCAATGGCACTGGTTACCAAAGGGTTTCTCAACTCTTAAACGCTCCTATAAGAACCACTGGAGCCATTATTTGCAAGTGGAAGGAATATCATATCCATTATCAACTGGCCACACACTAGAGCTCCTTGCAAAATTTCTAACCAAGAAGTCAGAAAGTTAGTCAGAAGATTTGCCCACAAGCCAAAGACCACTCAAGAAGAGGTCCAGAAGGAGCTGGAAACAGAAGGTACAGTCATCAGAGAGAAAACCTTAGGCAATGGTCTCTGTTGGCACAGACTCCCTGAGCAATCACCCCAGAAGATTCCATTACTGCAGAAAAGGCATGCTAAAGCTCATTTGAAGGTTGCTACACAATGTTTGGAGAAGCCTGTAGATTACTGAGAAAATGTACTGTTGTTAGATGAGACAAAAATCTAACTTTTCAGCAAATCTAACTTTGCGCCATGTTTGGAAGAGAAATAGTTCTGCAAATGACCCTAAAAATTGTAAACCTACAGGGAAGTTCAGATATAAGAGCGTTATGATATGGAGCTGTTTATCTTCTCATTTTAGGACCTTCAAGGAGAAGAACAGTCCTAAGCATAATACAAAGGACACTCTCAGTTGGTTCTAAAGGAAGACAATAAAGGTGTTGGAAAGGCTCAGTCAGTCATCAGACGTAAACCCAATTGAACACATCTGGGAGCAACTGAAGATCACCAGCAATCCCTATGCAATCTTCAGGATTTAAACACTGTCTGGGTAGAAGAATGGGCTAAAATTCCACTTAATGAGTCAGAGACTCGTTTCTTCATACAGAACATGCCTTGAAGCTTGAAGACTTCTCTAACAAGTTTTAAATACATTTCAGTTAGCAGGTTCAATACTTTTTTTCTGTGTCATTCCACTCTGTTGCACGGAACTCTTTTATGGGTTGGAATGCTATGATTTCCTTGGCTTTGTCATTTTTTCGAGTTCAAACCCATGTTTGGTTGAAATGTCGTGCACAAAAACATTGGAAAAATGTTTAATTAACCATACCCCGCCGCGTGGTAGTGAAACAGAACAGCAAGTAGGGCCCTGCCCGGCTCCCCATTCCTGATGTCACTATTCCCTCTCCCCTTGCCCGCAACCTCTGTCTCGGATTAGCGTGAATATATCACTCCTGCAAGCGAACTATAATTCTTAGTGTAACGAGAGAAGTCACAAAACAAACCACAATGTTCAAGCAAATTCTAGAAAAAAAAAAAGACCTAAATCTGTTAAGTAGTTCTCTCATTCGCTACTTAAGCAGCTGTAAAGTAAACTCCGAGGCTGGCGCATAAGTGAGGAGGGCCTGCCCCCCACACCTCTGCCCGCTGCGTGTCTCTCGGATTCTCACATATAAATCGGTACTGCCAGCAAACTAAGATACATAGCACGATGAGAGAAGTTGCAAAATCAACCGGAATGTTCAAGCAAATTATAGAAAATAAACAGCGATCTAAATCCATTAAGTAGTTTTCTCGTGAAAGTGAACAGGCAGACAGACAGTCAGAAGCTGGATTTTATATACATAGAAATGAGAAAAATGTTGACACATTGAATGTGCATTTCCACAAATGTATACAGGTAGGCTTTCCAACTTCTTCCAATCCATTTCCTACATGTATACTCTTTGGTCAAAGAGAATCCAATTCACTCCCAAGTATTATGTGTTCTTCAGTCTACATGGTATATCTGAAACAAATAATGAATGATAATTCTAATGAGACAGATGTGCTAAAAGTTCACAAAACCACCAAACAGTAAGTTAAAGTCCATAAAATTATTTTATTCTATCATTTGGTTTGTGCACAAGCAGAAAAAAGAGGCAGAAAAATACAAGGAGCAAACAGAAAAGAAGCAGTGAGAACATACACTTTCCAAACTTACTTTATCAACTTCAGGGTCATGGAGGAAAGTAGAAATGAGCAAAGGAAAAATATGAATCCCTATAACTTCCTACACCAAAGTGGATTTTTCTGCCGCTCTGCACCATAGCACAGTCAGATCATCTCCATCAGGTCAGGTCTGAAGATTGTCTGGACCACTACACACACACTTGATGATTATGTAACAGAGGTCAGGTGTCTTCGTTATTAATCAGTAACCCCACTTAGTGACCACAGCTGATTCTGCACACAAGAGTCCAACTTGTTAGATAGTGACATGGAGTGGACTTTACTTTTTATCTTTGTGCTTTGTAATGATTTCACATTTCTTATGCATCTAAAAAGCAATTCCTTAGGTTCTGAGGTTGCCCCTTACATTTTTGTAGTATTTAAATTATATACTTTTAACTTTTATTTATATATATATATATAAAAAGCCACCTTAATGAAATGATAAGTGTCTGTGTGACTGTGTCCACTCTGTTGGTAAGTCTCTGTCATTCCAACAGACGGCGCATCACCAACATTAACTCTGCTTTACGAATCCCATACTAAATGGCATATAGGAGAGACATATGAATTGTATTTGTCATGCCAACAGATTGTACAGCACAAAAAATAATTGTAATGTATTTATTACTTCATTCATTACAAAATACATTTCAATAGATGGTGCACTGCAAACGTTAATGCTGAAGTCTGCGTTGCATTGCAATTTTTCTTTCCAACAAATGGCTCACCACAAATATTTGTAGTAATAAAAAACATTGCATTTTTCATTCCAACAGATGGTGTGTCACAAACGTTAGTACTGATTGGACGGACACACAGATACACAGACACACGCACAGACAGTTGGCCTTTTATTAAACTGGATATGCATATTTTTGTAGTATTTCCAGTGATATATTTCCTTATAGATAGATAGATAGATAGATAGATAGATAGATAGATAGATAGATAGATAGATAGATAGATAGATAGATAGATAGATAGATAGATAGATAGATAGATAGATAGATAGATAGATACTTTATTAATCTCAAGGGAAAATTCACATACTCCAGCAGTTTTATTATTTTTTTCTTAGAAAGTGTTATATATAGTAATGCGAAAAAGAAAGTACACCCCATGGACATGGTTGACATTTTTACATTTTACATTTTTTTACATTTTTAGATGGAAACAATGCCATTGATAAAGGTGATATACTTGAATAAAAATATGAGAAAATTGTCGCTTTTCAATGATTCATTCAAAACAATCAAGAGATGTAGTGGTCTACTGGGAAAGAACTAAGTCTACCCTTGGATTTAGTAGGTGGTATTGCCCCGTTTAGCAGAAACAACTTGTTATAGGCATTGTGCATAACTGCCCATCAGTGTCTGGCATTGACCACTCCTCCATCAAAAAGTCCTTCAGTAACAAGATGTTTGTGGGTTTTCTAGCATGTACTGCCCATTTCAAATCCCAGGGGATTCAATTTAGGGCTCTGACTAGGCCAGTCCATACAGTAGCTCTCCATTTTGTCATTTTGAGCCATTCCCTGTAGGGCAGGCAAGTGTGCTTCGGATCATTATCATACTGAAAGGTCTATTTCCGGTTCAACTTCAACTTTTGGACAGATGACTTTTCATTCTTCTCAATCACACAGTATTCATAGTTGAGTTGAGACGGCAAAATGTCCAGGCACTGAGGTAGCAAAGCAGCCCCAAACCACATTTCCACCAGTACGCCTCACAGTTGGTATGAGGTTCCTCTCCTGAAATGCTGTCTTTGTAGTAGTAGTAGTAGTAGTAGAGCTTTATTGTCATCCTAACAATATACTTACAGTACACAGTGGGACGAAATATCGACCTCCAGAGTCAAAAGGTGCAGTACACAAGATATATATATATATATATATATATATATATATATATATATATATATATATATAACTAAAAAACATATACAGTATTAAGTAGTATTTTGTAACCCAGAGAGTGTGTGGAGTAAAGAGTCCAGTGTGGAGGAGGGCAGCATGGTGTTCAGGAGCCGGACTGCTTGGGGAAAGAAACTATTGCACAATCTCGCAGACCTGCTCCTGATGCTGCAGAGTCGTCTTCCAGATGGAAGAGGAGTAAACAGTTGGTGGGAGGGGTGGTGGGGGTCAGCCATGATGCTAGTGGCTTTATGAAGGCAGCGTGAGGTGTAGATCTCCTGCAGACTGGGTAGAGAGCTGCCAATGATGCACTCAGCAGTCCGCACAATCCTCTGAAGGGCTTTGCGGTCGGAGGCATGGCAGTTTCCATACCAGACTGTAATACAGCTGGTCAGGACGCTCTCTATGGTGCCTCTGTAGAAGGTGGTAAGTATGGGTTTAGGGAGGTGCACCTTCTTCAGTCGTCACAGGAAGTAAAGATGCTGCTTGGCTCTTTTTGTAAGATAGTTGGTGTTTTTGGTCCAGGACAGGTCCTCTGTGATATGAACACCTAGGAACTTGGTGCTCTTCACTCTCTCTACTGTGACGCCATCAATGTTGAGTGGGAGATGGACAGCCTTTGTCTTCCTGAAGTCAACAATCAACTCTTTTGTCTTTTCAACATTAAGAGACAGATTATTGTCTTTACACCAAAGTGCCAACCGTTCCACCTCTTCTCTGTACGCCGCATCATCGTCGTTCTCAATGAGTCCCACTACTGTAGTGTCATCGGCGAACTTGATAATGTGGTTTGTGTCAGAGTTGGAGGTGCAATCATGGGTCAACAGCGTGAAGAGTAGCGGGCTCAACACACAACCCTGGGGGGCACCTGTGCTCAGTGTGATGGTGTTAGATCTTATATTCCCAATCTGTACTGTTTGAGGTCTTTCAGTGAGAAAGTCCAGAATCCAGTTGCAGGTGGAGGTGTTGAGTCCGAGCAGACTCGAGCACCAAACAGGTCTACTGTTACTGTGGCCAAACAACTCTATCTTTAATTCATCTGGCCAGAGCACATTGTTCCACCAGGCCTGGTCTTTACCTGTATGTTCAATAGCAAACTGTAGTCTTGCTCTAATGTTCTTTTTTGTCTTTTTCTGGTACACATCACATGCAGGTCACATTTTTGCAGTCTCTTTCTGATTGTAGATTCAGTGCACTTTGACACTAACTGTTGCAAGAGTTGCTGTTCTTGGAGACTTCTTTTAGTATCAGATGATCAGCTCTGGAGCAGAATTTGCTGGGACCTGGACAGATTAGCAGTCATTGGAAATCTACACCACTTGAAGATGATTTTCCTTACAGTGGAATGATTGATTGCAAGTAATTTGCCAATCGTCAGACTCCTAGGCATCCACAACCTTCTTTTTGAGAGCCTTATAGAGCTCTTTTAATCTGGGCATAACAACACCACACGCATCAGTAGCAAAGAGGATACCAGGCCCTCAATATCTGCGGTTTAAATAAGATGGGTTCCATCTGCATACACCTTAAGGAAGTTCTAATCATTGACTCCTAACCTGGAAAACCGGATTCTAATTTGATGGATATGAAGTTGCAATCAGGCCTGGACTTACTTTTTCCACAAGACATTTCATTTAGATCAGGGGTCCTCAATCACAGTCCTGGAGGGCCGCAGTGGCTGCAGGTTTTTGTTCTAACCTGGTTGCTTAATTAGAAAGCAATTCTTGTCAATAATTTAATTTCATGGCTTGTTAGTGCTTTAACTCTGCTATGTCAGGTCATTCTTATATCCTGGATTTTCTTTCCCGTTCTAAGGATGTCATCCAAATGATTTGAAGGCTAAAATGGATGAATAATTCTCAGCCCTTCACTTTTTCCTCTTCAATTTCCGTCCAAGCATTTAATTTAATCCAATAGTGCATGATTACACACAGAGGTGTAAATGGCAACAAGCTAAATGGAGAAATGCTGGTCTCTTTTATCATTTGCATGTTATTGCTAATTAGGAGCAATTAAAAGCCACGAATATGGCTGTTTAACACTAAAATAACCAATAAGGGTTCAAATTCTTAACAAGCGAGACAACTAAAGTGAAACAGAAGTGTTATTTGAGCAATAAGGGCTTCTTATTAAGCAATTGGGTTGGAGCAAAAACCTGCAGCCACTGCGGCCCTCCAGGACTGTGATTGAGGACCCCTGATTTAGATAATAACAATGAATACACCATGTTAATTTTATGTGTCATTTGTTCAAGTATATCACCAATTCAACAATTTCCATGGGGTGTACTTACTTTTTCACATTGACTGATTCTTTGGTTGGTTCACTAATTTGTTGGTTTGTTGCTTGATTAATTGATTGGTTGATTCGGATGATTAAGAGTTTAATTAACCTATTGGTTTCTTGGTTGATCAATTTATATTTGGTTTAGTTCACAGGTGTCAAACTCCAGTCCTGGAGGGCAGCATGGACTGCAGGTTTTCATTCTAATCATCTCCTTCATTAGTGACTTGTTTTGCTTTCGTTTTAATAAACTTGACTCAGACCCCTTAGTTGTTTATTTTTCCTTATTTAGCAGCCAAACAATAATGAGACACAAAACAAGCTGCCAAATGACCAGCTCATCTGTGCCCATCACACAATATCTGAAAATAAAGAAAGGTGAAGGTCTCAGTAAGGTTGATCTCTCAGGTCACCAAAACATGTTGACTATGTTCTTAGAAAAAACAGAAAAATCAACAGTTTTGGAAATGTCTCCTGTGGCAACAAGCTATGAAATTAAATAACGGCTTTAATTAACACCAATAATTGGTTTCTCATTAAGAAACTGGTTGGAGTGGAATTGGTAGGAGTTTGACATCCCAGTTTAGCTGGTCATTTGTTGGCTCGTTTCAGATCTCATTTCTGCTTGGCTGTCATTTAATGAAGAAAGGAATAAATTCAGAGGACTGAATCCTGGAAAACAAGGCTATTAAAATGAAGGGAAAAGGAGTTAAGTAGCAGTGAATACTGGTCACTGATTAGGAAAAGGGTTAGAATGAAAACCTGCAGCCACTGTGGCCCTCCAGGCCCGGAGTCTGACACCCCTGATTTACTTGATTACTTGGATTGCTTGGGTGATTTATTGATTGATTGGATGATTGATTAGCTTGTTGAGTGGTTGTTTCGTTGGTTGGTTGTTTGGGTGATTGATTGTCCACTTGACTGATTTTCAGTTAGTTGGTTGATTAATTGATTGGCTTGGTGTTGGGATTATTGGTTGATTCATTAAACAACTGATTGATTGATTGATTGATTGATTGATTGATTGACTTGTTGGTGGAATGATTGGCTAGTTGATTGATTGTCAGTTGATTGGTGGATTCATTAATTGATTTGGTGTTTGGGTTGTTGCTTTATTAATTAAATGACTTACTAACTGACGTTTTAGTGGATTAATAGCCTGTTTTATTAGTTTATTGATTGATTGGTTGTTTGATTGATGTATTGGATGTTTGATTGATTAATTAACCTATTGGTGGTGCTGTTGGTTGGTGGGTTGACTGGTTTGCTGATTGATTTGATCTCTACAAGTAATAATTTTGCCTAAATTACTCAAATGTTCTAAATTAATAATTTTCTAGAATTGTTTAGCTCAAAATACGAGTCCATGATATTTCTTGTCAATGATTCAAATCTCCCTTTGTGGCTAATTGATGGTGCCCTTGTAAAGCAAGTGACCCGTCAAGCTTGATTTTTGTGTTTATATTTGCAGTTGTTTGTTCACATTTGCTCTCCATTTTTTTGCCCTTAACACCTTGATGACCTCTTCTTCTTTTGGACAGATAGATAGAATGAATTTAAACAAACTCTTAGCAAAAGAAGTGGACGTGTCACAAAACTGTTCAGCCCTGGCTATTGACCCGATGACTCTTCTGTAAAAAGGAAGGTAAAAAGACTTTGAGCTCACTGGAGCGTAGACCATAAACCAGAGGGTTGATAATCTGAGCGAACGTAAAGATGCATATGTTAGATGTGTGAATGACGGGCTGCAGAGCAGGGCTAATTTGCACAGACATGATAAGAACATAGAGAATTACTGGGAAGAGGTAGAGCACTAGCTGGACCATGTGGAAGATGATGGTTCTCCTGGCGCGCAGGTTCAGTTGGCTGACCATTCTTGAGTGGATGGCCTCCTTTACTACCAGGTAATAGGAAGTGGAGATGATTAAGAATGCAGCAAAAAACTGAAAGCCAAAAAGAGCCAAGCGCCAAGAAGTTAGAGAGGGTTTCAACTCCAGGGCTTCCAGATAGCACTGGTCAAGGAGCTGCAGGGTGACCACTGGGCCCACCAGGCCAATCTGAATAAAAAATGAAACCAATGGGAGAAAGACAGGAGCCAGAAAAATAAAGAGCACCACCTGCACAAGGTTCTGCTCGGAGCAAATCCCATCGTAAAACAGCGGCTGGCAGACAGCAAAGTAGCGGTCTATGGACATAGCAGCCAAGCTAAAGAGTTCAGCCCCACCGGCAGAGTTGGACAGCAGCCAGAGGATGGCACAGCCCAAAAAGCTAACCTGATGTTGAGAGAGTTGGAGAGAGAAAATGATGCACTGAAACAAGAAATAGCCCGTTTGACTGATGGGGACACAGGCGAGTAGGGTGAAGCGTGCTCGCTCTCGGATCTGGGGACTGCGCAAGTAGACGGAGAGGAAAAAGACACTGGTGGTCAAGGAAAAAATTGTTCCCAGTGCCATGACTGGAACTAGAATGACGTTTGAGGTGCCTTGAAGGAGGGAATCGTTTCTTGCACTGGTGATGTTTGGAAACCAGCTGGTTGGATCAGGAGTGACAGCACTGAGCAGGTTCACCCAAGTGGTGGGAATATTCCTATCATCATTGTTAATAAGGGAGATGGGAGCACCCATGGAAAAAGAAGATGAGTCCTTTGTCAGAGCCATGCACAAGAACAAGAAGGTGGCAAGTTTACAAGAAGAAACTCTTCACTGGGGTAACAGGTTCCAGTGCTCTACACAAAGAGTGCAGTGGTGGAGTTGAGATGGCAAACCTCCTTGCTAGATCCACCTGGTGGAGGAGATGGAGGAAAGGTAATAGGCCTCAAACCACTAGACACATCTGGAGGTGGAGATGGTAGGCCTTAAAGCACTAAATACCTAAATATGGAGGGACTGTGGGCCTCAAACCACTAGACACATCTGGAGGTCATGAGATAGTAGGCCTGTATCTACAAGACACATCTGGTGGGAAAGACAGTAGTGCCTCAGACCACTAGGCACATTTGGAGGTGGAGTGACTCTAGGCTTTTAACCACTGTAGACCTTGAGGTGGTGAAGCATTGGGCTTCAAACCACTAAACACTTGCAGAGATGGAGAAATGGTAGACATCAAACTGTAGACACATTTGGAGGTAGCGATACAGTAGACTTCAAACCACTAGATATATTTTTAGGTGTAGGAGTGGTAAGCTTCAAAACTTAGACACGTTTGCAGGTGCAGAGTTGGTCGGCTGGTAACCACTAGACACATCTGGAGTTGGTGAGACGGTAGGCCTGAAACTATTAGACACTACTGTACATGTTGAGATGGTGGTCTTCAAACCTCAAAACAAACCTCAAGATTAGATGATGGGCTTTGTACTGTAGATACCTCTGGAAGTAGTGGGGCCATAGGCCTCAAACCACGACACATCCATTAGTGAAGAGATGGTAGGCTTGTAACATCCAGACAAATGCAGAGCAGTAGGTGACAGGCCTCAAGCCACTAAATACAGATTGTAGGATTCAATCTTCTAATCACATCTGCAGGTAGAGAGACAGCAATTCTCAAACATTTAGATACATCTGGAGGTATTGGGCTGGTAGGCCTCAAATTGATGGAAACAACTGATAGCTGAAAGATGGTCAACCTCAAACCATTACACACTTCAGAGGCATAGATCCTGTGAAGATAACAAATCAAGAAATGAATTGGCAATTGAAAAACAGCTCTCTTGAAGGCATGTGTCGCGAACGGAGTACAAATTCTGCCTCATGAATAACACCTGACACAGGTCTTTGGGTGATCAGCATTGAGATTAATTAGTAACAGAAAGGCCCTAAGGATCAGCCAGAAGGTATTTTCAAGGGCCCAGGCCAGGTTAACATTTACATTTATTTGCTTACCAGATGCTTTTATCCAACTTAAAACAAGCTTAATGTGATTGAGTTAACATCAGTCTGAGGGACAGTTTGGGAACAAGTGTTACAGGACAAGGACCATCAAAATTGAAGAGCTCAGAACAAAAATACAAGCAAGTTACAGTCCCCAGGTTACAAAATCTAACCGCTAATATCAGTTGATCCAAAATTCAGTGAACAAGAGAGACTCCAAAACATTGAGGAAGTCAGGAGTTTTAATGGAGCTGGGCAGTTTGTTCCACCAGGCAGAAGTTACACATAAAAAGAGTGTGGACCGAGATTTGATACCATGAAGAGGTGGCATCACCAGACACCATTCATTGGCAGACTCGAGTGGTTGAGAAGGAGCATAGGACTTTACAAGTGTCTCCGTATATATAGGTGCTGACCAATTGACCAATCTGTAGGCAAGCATCAAGGATTTGTGCTTAATATGTGTCACTATAGGAAGCCAATTTAGAGATTTGAAAAGAGTAGTGACATGTGTCTGTCTTGGCTGGTTGAACTCCAGATGTGCTGCTGTATTTTGA
The DNA here is from genome assembly GCF_900747795.2 of Erpetoichthys calabaricus. Lineage (NCBI taxonomy): Eukaryota > Metazoa > Chordata > Cladistia > Polypteriformes > Polypteridae > Erpetoichthys > Erpetoichthys calabaricus. The sequence continues at coordinate 280,550,053 of NC_041396.2, read as the reverse complement.
ATCATCTGCATTGTCTTGGTGACACATACTGGTACACCTGCCAGTAGAAAGTTGCAATAGTGCAGATATGACAAGACCAAAGCCTGGACCAGGAGACCAAAAGCTCTATCAGACATGATCTGATCCTCTGGACATTGTATAGAATGAATCTGCAAGACTGAGAGACCGTAACAATATGGTCCTGTAGTATGAGAGGTCTGCGGCTTGTTGGCATCCTCTAAGTACATAAATAACTGACATGCTAACACTGGGGAATGGAGCAGGCGCAGGCAATCTGCATAAAAGATGTCTTGTCTCCAGGTTAATGTGAGGCAGTCAGCCAACCGTGCGTTGCCTTGTTGGCACGTAGCCGGTCTTATTGTCTCTTTACCATCCTGGGGCGCCAAGCAGGCAGTCACTCCTGCATTGCTCCCCAGTGTATAAATGGGGAGCACAAGACAGAAACAGATAAGAAAAAAGAATGAGAAAGAAGAAAGAACAGAAAGAAAGCCATGAGACCAGCATCGAGTAGAGTGGTAGGATGTGCCAGCCAGCTAGTGTGGAAAGGCAGCAAGGTCACTGTTCCCACATAGAAGCGAAGGAATGGTGTTCTGGGGGCAGCTTGCCCCACTGAATATCTGTAGAGGAGTGGGTGTGAGCATGGTGGAGTCCTCTTCAGGGACCCTAGGCATGTCAGGGGAGCGAGAAGGAAGACTGGAGGACAACTGACCCTGAGTCATATGGCTGATGCCACTCAAGGAAACCACGGCTGCTGGTGTCTCCACCAATGATCAATGGGTGAGCTGGGGATACAAAATGGAAGTTGCGCTGGGCTCGTCAGATGGAACAAGAACCCGATGACTGTGATGGTTTTATTCTTGTTTTAAGTTGTGGATTTTAATCGCATGGATGTTCACCATTTTAATGGATTATTTATTTGTTGGAGATTCAGCACTTTACTTCTGGACACTTTGTTTTTGACTGTTTTTAATAAGAGCACTTTTGCACTTTTATGCACCTACCCCTTGCTCTGTGTGAGTGTCCTCATCTTTTGGCTCGTATCCTCAGGTACGTTATCGGCAGTAGAGGGTTCACGAGGCTCCCCAGAAGACCCGGTAGCATGGGGTCTACCCGCGCCATGACAGGTCATTGATCACCACCTCAAGGTTGCACACAGAGTTATGCTGAGCGGAGCAGAGATGGGGTGCTGAATAGACAGACGAGCTGGGAACACAAGGAGGTTTCTCTTTACCAGGTTAAGCTGGAGATGCTGTTCCTTATTCCAGTTTACAATATGCAGACATTGTAACTGACACCATGTGGTCACCTGAAGGGAATGACAGGTAAAGCTGTGTATCATATACACAATAATGATAAGAAAAACCATGGCATTGGATTATAGGACCTATTGAGGAGGCTTATAGAGAGAACAGGGGAAATACAACACCGATCCTTCAGACACCCTCGTGATTACTTTGGGGTACCTTTGATATCCATAAACACCAGAACACACGGTAGGATCTGCCCAAGAGGCAGGATTTCAATCACCTGGGGGTAATCCCAGTGATGTCAAGTTCAGATAGTGTGGCAAGAAGGATGTAATGTTGACCATGTCAAAGGCATAGGAGACATCTACCTTTATTTAGGTTTCCATTAGACTAAAAAGTGTAAATTTAGTACCCAAGCTACCCAGTCTAGCAGATGGCAATGTTAAATATAAACATTGCTTTAGTCAGGGGTGTCAAAGTCAGATCCTGGGGGGCCACAGTGGCTGAAGGTTTTCATTTCAGCCATTTTCTTAACTAGTAACCAGTTACTGCTATTAATTTAACAGTCTTCTTTTTATCGTAGTTCTAACTGACTTGCTTACACTCGTTCTTCATTGTGTTCCAGCAGCCAGGTTGTAGTGAGTGCCACATGTACTACTGGCCTTTCGTTAGTTTGCCCTCTCTTTAAATAGTAACATGGGTTGATAGTAGGCAGTGTGGTGCTATAGTTAAGACTTTGGAACTCATACTCTGAGGATTTGGCTTCAACTCCTGCTCTTGACACTGTGCATGTTCTCCAAATGGAAAACCAAAAAGAAATGGGAACCAATTGTATCATAAATGGTGTTAAGTCACCTTGGATAAGGGTGTCAGCCAAATAAGTAAATGTGGGTTTGTCTCTTATTGGGTATCTGCATCTTTAAGAAAGAGCCACTGCCTGGACAGGAAATTTGAGCTCCACGATTCAGTAGCTCAGCTGGACAGCCAACTGGATTGCAGGTTTTTCTCACATGGTTTACATGACTTGAATCAGATAAACCTCCCCCAACCCTAATCTTAACCATAGTATAAGCAGCTGTTATCACTCACGTATAACATAAAGCAACAACTTACTCAATGAAGTGGAGCTCTGAAGGTCCATAGCTAGTCTATTGGAAATTTTTCATAAAAGGGATTCAATCCAGAAAGACATGAGGAGCGAGAAATATCTGCAGGTATGGAATGGATGAATGGCGCACAAGCACAGGAAATTCAAAAGTAAATCCACCTACTGGAAATTTAATTTTTGTCCAGATTTACAAGTGAGATGTTGCTCAGAAGATGAACCCTTTTGTTTGTGTTTTCTCTCGAGTGCTCAACCACTTTTTCTTGCTAGGACAGAATGTTTATGCCATTTGAGGTGGCTTGCTGGGAATTTGTTCCAACTTCCATCAACTTCTTATTAGTGATGGGCAGATGAGGCCCCATGAAGCTTTTGAAGCTTCTTCTTGATTGTGCTGGAAAAAGATCAAAAGCTTTGAAAACAGTGGCTTCTTGTGGGTTACAAATCTCATAACAGCCATGACCTCAATACAGACCAAATACAGGAATCCCTCGCTATATCGCGCTTCGCCTTTCGCGGCTTCACTCCATCGCGGATTTTATATGTAAGCATATTTAAATATATATCGCAGATTTTTCGCTGGTTCGTGGGTTTCAGTGGACAATGGGTCTTTTAATTTCTGTTACATGCTTCCTCAGTTGGTTTGCCCAGTTGATTTCATACAAGAGACGCTATTGGTAGATGGCTGAGAAGCTACCCAATCACAGCACGTATTACATTTTAAATAAAACTCCTCAAATATATTGTGAGCACGGGGGCTGTTCGCACCCCTAGAGGATATGGCTGCTCCTCAAAAAATGCTGAAAGACTACCTTCACATTGCTCCCTTCCTTGCTGGGCTTCCTTGCAGCTGCTTTGTCAAGCGACATGCTTCCCGCACGGTGCTTCGCATACTTAAAAGCTCGAACAGCACCTATCGGTTTTTGATTGTTTGCTTTTCTCTATCTCTCTGACCTTATCTGCTCCTGATGCGCACTCCTTTGAAGAGGAAGATATGTTTGCATTCTTTTAATTGTGAGACGGAACTGTCATCCCTGACTTGTCATGGAGCACAGTTTAAACTTTTGAAAAAGAGACAAATGTTTGCTTACAGTGTTTGAATAACGTTCCAGTCTCTCTACAACCTCCTGTGTTTCTGTGCAAATCTGTGACCCAAGCATGACAATATAAAAATAACCATATAAACATATGGTTTCTACTTCACGGATTTTCACGTTTCGCAGGGGGTTCTGGAACGCAACCCCCGCAATCGAGGAGGGATCACTGTACTCCTCGTTGTTGTTGATCATATTGTAGCACTAAAACACTAAAATCCCAAGAACACCCTGTGTTTATTTACATCTTATGATAAACTAGGGGGCTTCGCCCCCTGTTCGCTTCACTCGTCAACCCCTTGGCCTGAGCTACACTCCAGCCACCTCGCCTCTCTGCCGCTCGCATATGTGGATTTCACTTTCACCAAACAACAAATCTTTTAATTCTTGCGGATACGCCTCTTCATTGGGAAGAAACACTACTTTTCCCTGATGGTAACACAAATTAGACGATCTACAAGTCTCCGAATTAAAGTTTAAATCTGCACAATATATTCAATCTCTTTTCACTGTTCCGTTATTTCACCAAGTAATAATTTCTGTTTGTTCGTGCTAATGTGATCTTTACTATCATTTTTTTGAGTCTTTCAAATTTTAGTACTTTCATCATCTCATACCTGCTCTGCATGTGTATCGCGACAACGTTTTTGAACCTCTTTATGACGTTCTACTCTGTCATCTACTCTTTGTCTTTTATTTCCGGCCCTGGACGTGGTTAAATCTCTTGGCACAATGTCTCGTCTTGCGGGACATGAAAGTGTCTCTCTGAAAAAGTCACGTCTCGTCCCAGGCTAAAAAGTTTCATCTCGTGCCAGGTTTTTTTTTATATAATAGAGAGATTATGTTTTCATTAGTCCTAAAGCTGTAAATTGCTGCCATTATGAATACTTTACTTGTAGCACCGCACTAAGTGCCAATGGCTTCTTCCTATTCTCATGGCTCTTTTAGGTGGCCCGCTATTCTTAGAAGGACCACTTACTCCTGTTGCATGAGTTGGGACTATTTTGAGATGTTGGAAAGCTTGCCGATTGTATCGGCTCCCCTGCAGCAGGCACTAAATTGCTTATTTGTATGATGGAATGCCAACTAATACTGCTGTCGACTCATGCCCAACTTCCTCTAGTTAGGGTTTTTTTTCTTTGTTTTTGTTGCTGCTGTGAGGCAATGTGAAAAATGTATATCTTTCAGTTAGTACTTGGGGAATTAGTGCCCTGAGGGGCAAAAAGAATCATTACAGGGTTTAAGGAAGGTGTTTGTAGAAATGAACACATATAGAAAAGTTTAAAGAGTGTGCCTGCAGTATTTATGACACATTATAAGTTTCTAGTGTAGACGAATAGTATAGCTCGGTATTTACTTTATTGATGGGTAAAAGGTTGCTGCACACTTCTGGACTCCTGATTTAGTTTAATATCTTCTGTGTATAAGACATGAGCGTCAGTTTCACATCCCCTTTCATAGCATGTGGGACAGCTGAAAGTTTCAAAGACGTGAGGCCGGTGCTTCAGTGACGTTTGAAGCTTCAGACGTCATCAGTCATGTGGTTGTAAAGCTTCATTACAAACTTCAAAGCAGTGAGCTTCATTTAACAGATATGAGCATCAAAGTCTCGGTGTCAAACATTCCATCCCTGCTTCTTACAGAACAGCAAGGACTGTAATAGCAGACTGCTATTTTCATGTGAAACAGACAAGTAATGGCGATTGCCTCACAAACACCCTAATTTATTCATTTCAAGCTTTGTTTTAGGAATGTATCTGTTGTTTACGGGGTTTGCATTGTGAAGTATTTGGTTTTGTTTGTAAAGTTGTTAATACACCTTTTTTATACCCGCTGTTAAACTGACGTATGGTCTGGGATTTATGGTGAGTGGGTTGAACAATGATGAGTGATGAGTGCAGATTTTTTAATAACTATCGCTAACTATTCTCATCATGAAGGGTGTACTGGTCTTATGCTGTGTTCCATTTGAATGCCCACTGTGACAGATAGGGGGCGCTATCGCTACCTTGAACCCTCAGATCAGACGCCAGACACCAGAAAAAAAGTCCAAATATAATTTTTATTCGGACAATAACGTGCACAAATCACCCTCCTCTCCACAATACTCATATAAATCAATAATACTACTAACAATGCTCAATAAACAATCCTCCACTCTCCCAGACTCGTTGCCACCCTTCCACCCAGCTCAGCTCGTCGTCTGGTATCTTTCCCAGTCTTTTATAGTCCCTGACCCTGTAAGTGTTTCCAATCCCTCAGTCCACGTGACTTCCTATCACTTCTGGGTCAGATCAAAAGTCCTCTTCTTCATCCCGGAAGTACGTCATTTCCCTTGTCGCTGTGACTAAGACGTACTTCCGGGTTATAGGGCACGTAAGAGTCTTTAGGCCTCCCTGCAGCATCCTCTAGGAGCCCCTGTGGTATCCAACAGGTCTGTGGATGAAAACTCCATTGTCCATAATGACCGGCTGGAATTCGGGGCACCTCTATGTTGCAGGCAGGGCTCCACCTGACAGCCTGAGGGTATTGGCCCGGGATAAAAGGCCGGCCATGTCCCACACCACTTAAGTCGGATTTCCAACTCAGAAACTCAGGCTGGTCTGTCAAGTCTAAGTATGTTCGACTTCACATCGTGACGTCAGTCCAAAATGATGACATATGCCATGAAGTTTAATGAAAGCTGTAGTGTTACTCTGTTTATTAGCACTTCTGTCTATTTATGTCTTATTAAATCAGTCATACACTCAGCACTGTCAAACTTCTATCTGTAGGCATGTTGTTAGGACGTATGGATACGCAAAATACTGTATACTGCACACTGCTGCTTATTCCAATGGAGCAAGCACAACAAGGGTTTTCCTGGATACGTTCATATTGGTTTTCTGAATATTTTACTGAATCGCGGTTAAGTCAGGTGTGATGTCATTCCAAGATTCGACAGCCGAAGTAAATGGAACATGGCACAAGTCAGACACCCGGAGAAGCGGTACCAGGTTGTTAAGTGAAAATTGTGGTACTGAATCATGACCACAACTTTACTACAGTCTTCTATACTCACTTTCTTTTATCAGTCATGAATTGGAAAATCTTTATCCACATTTGGTACGTTCTACTTTATTACCTCTTAAATCTTCGTATATTATTCTGATTGTTTTAAAATGTATGAACATTTGTAAGCTTTGGTTTAATAGTACTGTACAGTATGTTTATTTTTACAACTGTTTTCATTCCCAGTGATCTTTCCTTTCATTGCCTCTCTGATCCTTTCCTTGTCCTTTAAAATAGTCAGGGTGGTAGAACACACCAGGCCTACGTCAAGTGCTGTGGCCTTCATCTGTTTCCCAGCATCATACACTATAATGAACTTCATATCTAAAATAAGACTCATGGCTTGTGTTGGCTTCTCGCTACTTTCTTCAGCTGAGCTGAGGTTCCATATGTTTGAAGTTATGTTAGAATGGGGTATAAATGAGCATAATAGAGTCAATACTCAAGTGGAAGTATAGTGGGCTGTACGCGGTGCTAACGGCACTAGAGAACAACAGACACCGAGTCACCAAGTGAGGTGTGCTGAAGATACACATTTTGTTGCTGCAAGCTAACTCAGATCAAGTTCTCATACAGCTAGGTCATCATTTCTTACTTCTAGAGTGTGCATTGTTGGTGTACTAAATTTATTGAAATGTTACCATAAATATTGGTCCTAAATGTACACCATGGTCTGTAAGTAAAATGTTTATTAAGGTTGTATTTACGAATGGTTGGAAACTGAGGTATTCACTAAACAAGGAGTCAGTATAATTGTTTTTTTTTATTTTTATTAACAAACAGCTAACACAAAAGTCACAAACAATCCTGCATGACCACCACTTTCATTCCAACTAGTTTCTGTTTAACTTTTAATCTTTTTCTTCTTTCAGCTGCTCCTGTTATGGATTGCCACAGTAGATCATCTGTTTCCATATTTTCCTGTCCTCTGCATCTTGCTCTGTCACATCCCCCACCTTCACGTCCTCTCTTACCACATCCATAAACCTCCTCTTAGACCTTCATCTTTTCCTCTTGCTGGGCATTTCTATTCTTAGCATCCTTTCCTAGCATCTCCCCTCTGCACTTGTCCAAACCAAACGCCATCTCACCTCCCTAGCTTTGTCTCCAAATTGTCCAACCTGAGCTGATCCTCTAATGTACTCATTTCTATTCCTGTCCATCCTCGTCACACCCAATGCAAATTTCATCATCTTTATCCTGCCACCTCCAGCTCTGTCTCCTGCTTTTTTGGTCTCTAATTCATATAACATAGCTGGTCTCACTACCGTCCTGTAGACCTTCCCTTTCACTCTTGCTGATATCCATCTGTCACAAATTACTCCTGACACTCTTCTCCACCCATTCCACCCTGCCTATACTCTCTTTTTCACTTCTCTTCCACAATCCCCATTACTCTGTACTATTGATCCCAAGTATTTAAACTCATCCACTTTCGCCAACTCTACTCCCTGAATCCTCACCATTCCACTGACCTCCCTCTCAATTACACACATGTATTCACTCTTGCTCCTACTAACCTTCATTCCTCTCCTCTCTAGAGCATATCTCCACCTCTCCAGGGTCTCCTCAACCTGTTCCCTACTATCGCTACAGATCACAATGTCATCAGCAAACATCATAGTCCACGGGGACTCCTGTCTAATCTCATCTGTCAACCTGTCCATCACCATTGCAAATAAGAAAGGGCTCAGAGCCATTCCCTGATGTAATCCTACCTCCACCTTGAATGCATTCGTCACTCCTACTACAGTTTTCACCACTGTCACACTTCCCCCGTACATATCCTGTACAACTCTTACGTACTTCTCTGTCACTCCCGACTTCCTCATACAATACCACAACTCCTCTTGAGGCACCCTGTCATATGCTTTCTCCAGGTCCACAAAAACACAATGGAGCACCTTCTGGCCTTCTCTCTACTTCTCCATCAACAACCTCAGAGCAAACATCGCATCTGTGGTGCTCTTTCTTGGCATGAAACCATACTGCTGTTTACTAATCACTTCACTTCTTAACCGAGCTTCCACTACTCCTTCCCATAACTTCATGCTGTGGCTCATCAATTTTATTCCCCTGTAGTTACTGCAGTCCTGCACATCCCCCTTATTTTTAAAAATTGGTACCAGTAAACTTCTTTTCTACTTCTCAGGCATCCTCTCACTTTCCAAAATTCCATTAAACAATCTGGTTAAAAACTCCACTGCCATCTCTCCTAAACACCTCCATGCTTCCATAGGTATGTCATCTGGACCAATGGCCTTTCCATTTTTCATCCTCTTCATTGCTGTCCTTACTTCCTCCTTGCTAATCCGTTGAAGTTCCTGATTCACTATCTCCACATCATCCAATCTTCTCCCTCTCTCATTGTCTTAATTCATCAGCCTCTCAAAGTAGCCTACTCTTTCCATCTGCTCAACACACTCTCCTCGCTTGTGAGTACATTTCCATCTTTATCCTTTATTACCCTAACCTGCTGTACATCTTTCCCAGCTCGGTCCCTCTGTCTAGCCAATCGGTCCTTTTCTCCCTCCTTAGTGTCCAACCTCTCATACAACTCATCATACACCTTTTCTTTAGCCTTTGCCACCTCTCTCTTCGCCTTTCACCTTGTACTCCTGAATTCCATTATTTAATTCTATCGTTTCTCATGCTCTCATTTTGCCATACCAGACATTTCCAAAACTGATTTTCTTTTTCTGTGCTCACCACCCTAATGTTTTGTGAATCAAAGCAGAACAACATTTCTATGACCTTCCTCTTGGCCTTTTTTTTTGTATATTTTGATTTTTTTACACACTTGTTAATCCCTGAGGGAAACTTGACTTTTCACATGATCTTTGGGTATATCTTACTGAGAGACATATTGTGCAATAAACATGGATAGAAATGAGATTTCAGTGATCCCAGTTATTTGTTGGCTTGCTTTACATCTCATTATTGTTTGGCTGCTTGTTAAAGAACAAATGAAACAATCAAAATGCAAGTCATTTTAAATCAAGGCAACATATATTAGCAGCAGTAACTGGATACTAATGGAGAAAGTGGCAGGAAGGAATATGTGCAGCCCTGTGCGGACCTCGTGGTCTTGAGTTTGACACCCCTGGCCTGTACACTTTTTAGATTTCCCATTATCTGCAAGGATGGAAAGGCATCCCATCCAGGTTTGTGTCTTACCTGTTGCATTTGGTGTTTCCAGTAAGGACATAAGACACCAGGCACTTAAAAAACAGATTAAACTAAGTTCAGACAATAGACAGATGGATGGATGGATGGATGGATGGATGGATGGATGGATGGATGGATGGATGGATGGATGGATGGATGGATGGATGGATGGATGGATGGATGGATGGATTATCTCCCAATGTTTTATTTTAGGAATAATTCCAAGACTTGATTTTGGATCATCATACACCAAATAACAGGATCAGTGATTTAACCATCATTCTAAGCAAATGGCTTCTATTAGCCCAAGTCTGCAGACCCAAGTGCTAGGGTTAAGTAGTGACAAAGGTAAGAACCTGAATGATGTGGCAGAGGAGGCTGGGACTGCCGGTAATCCAATTTCTTTGTCAGAAACCTTCTAAAAATTAGCTGCATGCTTTAGAAATGAAATTCAAATGAACATTACCAGAAAGCGAACTTTGGATGTTCTCCTTATGTGTGCTTGGGTTTCCTCCCATTTCCAAAGAAATGGCCCTAACACATGGTGGGTGAGCGTATGTTTGCCCTTTGATGGACTGGCACCCTGTCTAGGGTTTGTTCCTGCCTTGCTCCATTATGCTAGCTGTGGTAGGCTCCAGCCCCCCTGAGTTACCCTGGTCTGGATTGAGCAAGTTAGAAAATGACATGACATGACATTACCAGAAACCAGACGAGTCAAAACTTCTGCAATGAGTAGATTTGTACAAATCAGGTGACACACAGGGAGATGACATGGCTTTATTGGTACAGGTGACATACGGTGTCTATAAAAATTATTTAGCCCCTTGGAAGCTTTCCAATTTATTATTTATTATTATATGACTCTGAATCCCAGTGGATTTAATTAGATTTTTTGACACTGATCAGCAGAAAAAGACTCATTAATGTCAAAGTGAAAACTGATTTCTGCAAAGTGGTCTAAATAAATTACAAATGTAACACACAAATTTGATGTACTGACTTGAGAGTCATGAAGAGTCTGAGGAATCCAAAGCCACGTTTGCAGCATTAGGCTAACATTGCAGTGAATTGAGTGAGGGATGTTAGAGCAAACATGAAAAGCAATATAACCAAGAAAACGTCAGCCATTTCACAATGAAAGACTCCAGGGATCCAAAAAAAAAATGGGCAGCTCCAAGTTCTATTAGGAAGGAACAGAGAATTAGTGCAGTGGTGAATAGAAGAAGCACGAAGATTAACATGACCAAACAGGAGTCGGCTGGCCACCCTAAAAGCACAGAGCAAGTGTTTACATGATTCATTAACTCGAGAGTCAACAAGGGTCCAGGGATTCAAATGTTTGCAGCACAAAGTTTCCTTAACATAACATAGAAGTGAAGTCAATCAGAGGATAAGGGCTTTGGTGAAAGAGGACTAATATAACAGTAAGAGTATGAGCCAGCTGCTCTCCCTAAAAAAGCTTCCAGTAAGACTCAGTGAGTGTGTTTACATCATTAAGGCAGAAACATTTTTATTTTCAAGACCCCTGTTTATATGCTAGAGTCCACCAATGGAGGTCGCCATTGGCAAAACGCAACAACGTCCTTAAATTGAACAAACAAAAAGAGTTGAAACGTTCTCATTGACCAGCATGAATCCAAAAACAAGTATGGAGAGCCTGTGACTCCCAGGTAGGGTGGGGAACGTTGTTTTTATACATTTTAAAAAGTAGCGGAGTTACATTGCTTACTACTTATTAAAAAAAAGTAAGTAAATATGTTATATAGTTATTCATTATAAAATGTAATGTGTTATAAATAATGGCATACTTTTGTGTTACTTTTTCTTCTTTTGGATGAAAAACTGCACACGTGACTGGCCGGCACTTGTTTAATAATTCTTAAGCCCAAATATGAACCGTCATGAAACTGAGCAGGGATGAGGATCAGCACCTCCACATCGGAGGCTATGGTCAGTAGATCTTCTCGGAGTGGGAAGTGAGGTCCTGCCTCAAGTACTTCAGAGTCTTGTTCATAAGTGAGGGGAAACGGGACAGTGAAATCTGTAGTGCTGAAGAAGGAGCTGAGTCATTTACATTTACATTTATTTGCTTAGCAGATGCTTTTATCCAAAGCGACTTACAAAAGAGGTAAACAATCGAGTAACATTAGTCTGGAGCCTGTTTGTTCAGCAAGTGTAATAGGATGGGTAACCAAAGTTTACTGCACAAGCGAAAAGATGTAATAACTCATATACCTATATTAACAATCACATTATAAACAATTAGGCAATTAAACCTAAAGAAATTAACCAAGAATATAAAATATCGCAGAGAAAAGTTTTTTTTTCCTTCATCAGTTTAAACAGATATTCACAGAACAGATGGGTCTTTAATCACTTGTTAAATTCATTGATGGAGTCAACTGTAGAAATGGAGGTGGGCAGCACATTTCACCAACTAGAAACCACATAGGAAAAGAGTCTGGATTGAGACTTGATGCCACATAAAGGTGGTATCACCAGACGTTGTTCCCTGGCAGACCTGAGTGGGCGACCAGGCGTATAGCACTTCACCAATTTCTCCATATACTCAGGTTCTGACCCATTGACTACTCTGTAGACAAGCATCAGGGATTTGAACTTAATGTGTGCTGCCACAAGGAGCCAATGTAGCGACCTGAAGAGAGGAGCTGGTTAAATACAAGACAAAGCTCTCGATTTACCAGTCAATCTACAACCCAACCTTTCCCTAAACCACTCTCATCCTCTTGAACTTTGCGTAATGACTGAAAGAACGAGATCACGGGTACAAGCGCCTGGTTTAAGCTTTCTCTACAGGGTGGCTAAGCTCTACCTTAGAGTAGCCAATTGAGGTGGTTCAGGCATCTGACAGAGATGCCTCCCAGACACCTTCATGTGGAATTTTTATGGGCACAACCAGATGTGTGTGTTGTTGCCAGTGAAGAACCACAGCTTGCTGGGAGGCTTATTATCTTCCAGCTGGCCTGTGGACACTTTGGGATCCCACAGTATAAACTGTCAAGTGTGGCTGGGGAAAAAAACATTTGGGCCTCACTGCTAAGACTATTGCACTGGAAAATGAATGAATAAACGAATGAAACTGAGCAGAATATAGCGTCAATATGATCGTTTTAAGGCGTTTTGTAAATGTGTCACTCGATCACACTGTTTCAACATATCAATAACAGATAGCTGGATGAAAACTAAACTGACACTTGGTTTATAGGTTTCTGTCACCAGACAGCACACAACACACTCTTCTGCATGGCTGTGCGACTGAGCCCTGCAAAGGAGTGGCATACTGGTTTGTTTGTTTCTTGACTCATTGCTGCTGGGTATTTTTGCTACAATAAGATAACCATTATTGTGTGAATTTCCCCTTGGGATTAATAAAGTATCTATCTATCTATCTATCTATCTATCTATCTATCTATCTATCTATCTATCTATCTATCTATCTATCTATCTATCTATCTATCTATCTATCTATCTATCTATCATTATGTTAGGATACTCGTTACTTTAAAAAGTAGTCAGGCTATGTAGTGCACATTACTTTTAATGTGTTACTCCCAACACTGCTCCCAAGGTTGAGATGCTGATCTTTGCACTCTATGTTCAGCTCATCAATATAAATTTAGTGATTGCTGAAATTTTGCGACAACTTCATCCAACTAGGACAAGGAATAAGGAAATCACCCAAACATTTGCGTCAAACAATGCATCTTTGTGGATGTTTCCATCATTTTCTACCTGTTAGATGCTTTGTGGCTGTGCAAAGCAAAGACTGGTGGTCACAGACATGGGCATCATAGTGAGGGCTAATGATTTCCCAGGGCACACTGGGTTGTCTTTGAAGTCTGGAATGAAAACTTTGTTTTTGAGAGGACTGTTTATGTAAAGGGTCCAGAGTTGGTTACAAACTGCAACAACATCATGAAACCAGACCACCTTGGCCCAATAGTGAGGCCTAAAAACCAGATTTGGCCGAAAATGGACTGGAGAGACTCGGAAAACAAAATGCTAAAATTGTCTTGAGATGATGTGGCTGTTAATTTGGGGGACCTGCAAATTGAGTAATTCATCCTGTGAAAACCACCCCACCTTGTTCACTACGGCACAATGGTCTGACTTTGTGAGCTGTCGTGCAGAGCTGGAAGATGATCTCTTGAACTGTTACATTATGAAATGACGGACTGAATATTTGCTTACTCATATGTCTAGATAATATTAAACATGACACATAGGAAACATCCATCCATCCATCCATTTTCCAAACTGCTGAATCCGAACACAGGGTCACGGGGGTCTGCTGGAGCCAATCCCAGCCAACACAGGGCACAAGGCAGGAACCAATCCCGGGCAGGGTGCCAACCCACCGCAGGACACACACAAACACACCCACACACCAAGCACACACTAGGGCCAATTTAGAACATAGGAAACATTACTTATATAAAGAGAAGTACAGTATATTTTAATTATGTGTTAAGGGCGTAAGAAGAAAGATTGCAAGATTATAAGATTAGTCTAGCTTTGAGGGGAAAGTCCAGGACTTCATGAAAATCAATCAATCAAATGGAAGGATCTGGGCATTAGGACACAAAATATTTCTTTTTTTGACCAGAACGAGATTTTCAATAAGGAGGAATCATCTTGAAGACGGAGAAGAAGGCCTGAATCTGTATCATTACTGTTAAACATATATTTTACATTGTACATTGTATTTTATCTTTGCATCTTAGTAAATAGATAGATAGATAGATAGATAGATAGATAGATAGATAGATAGATAGATAGATAGATAGATAGATAGATAGATAGATAGATAGATAGATAGATAGATAGATAGATAGATAGATAGATAGATAGATAGATAGATAGATAGATAGATAGATAGATACTTTATTAATCCCAAGGGGAAATTCACATACTCCAGCAGCAGCATACTGATAAAAAACAATATTAAATTAAAGAGTGATAACAATGCAGGTATACAGACAGTCAATAACTTTGTATAATGTTAACATTCCAGGGTGGAATTGAAGAGTCGTATAATGTGGGAGGAGGAACAATCTCCTCAGTCTGTCAGTGGAGCAGGACAGTGACAGCAGTCTGAGGGTGCTCGCCACAACTGTCTGATAAATATGCTAAATGCTTTTAATATTAGTTTGATCCAGATTCTTATATGTTTTGGGTCTTAGAGGGTTGTCTCCTTTGGGCAGGGGTAGGCAACGACAGTCCTGTTCGGCCGCAGCAGCTGCAGGTTTTCGTTTCAATCCAGTTGCTTAATTAGAAACCAATCCTTGACAATCTCAGACCTTATTTAATTTGATGGCTTGTTAATATGCAATGTAAGGTTCTTATATCATAGAGTTTGTTCCTTTCCAAGCAAATCATCCTAATGACTTGAAGTCTAAAACTGATCATTTTCAGTCTGTCCCATTTTTCTCTTAAGTGTTTTATTATACCAAATAGTGCGTGATGAATCCACACAGGTGTAAATGGGAACAAGTTAGATGGCGAACTGCTGCCTCCTTAGTCATTTGCATCTTATTTCTAACTAGCCATCCCCCGCGGCTCTGCCCACGTAGTAGTGACAGCGAGGAGGGCCCTGCCCGGCATCCCACTCCTGAAGTCATGCTTCCCTCTCCCCTCGGATTAGCACGAATATATCACTCCTGCAAGCGAACTAAGATTTTTAACACAATGAGAGAAGTCGCAAAACAAACAAAAAATGTTCAAGCAAATTGTAGAAAATAGCCAGATCTAAATCCGTTAAGTAGTTCTCATGTTCGCTAGCTAAGCGGAGTTAAGATACACTCCAGGACTGACACGTGAGTGAGGAGGGCCTCACCCCACTCCCCTCGGCCTCGCTGTATGTCTCTCTTGGATTCGTGCAAATAAATCGTTATGGCAAGCGAACTATGATACTTACCGCAATGAGAGAAGTCACAAAATCAACCGGAATGTTCAAGCAAATTATAGAAAAAAATCTAAAATCTAAATTTGTTAAGTAGTTCTCTTGTGAAAAGCGGACAGACATACAAACAGACAGACAGTCAAACGTTGGATTTTATATATAGAGAGATAAGGAGCAATTAAAAACAGTGATTGCGGTTGTTTAAGACTGAGATAAGCAATTAAGAGTGGTGAACCTTAACCTTAACATCACTAACATGAAGCAGAAAAATGTCACTTGAGCATTAAGTGCTTCATCAGCAATAATTTACTTCTCATTAAGAAAGTGGTTTGGAACAAAAACCTGCAGCCACCGCCCGAGCAGGGTTAGGGATTATTAAATCTAGTCCTGTGAGACAATGGCCTGCCACACATAACCAAACTGGTGCTAGGACCACAGATCTGGAACTGGACACTGAGGACACCAGTGCCTCCACATCTTTCACCACTTAGCCTGGAAAAGAGAGACGGATAATCGGACATCCGTCTAGGCTGTGATCTGGGCAACAGACATGCTCAGACTACGAAATCCTTAAATGCAACCTGGTTAAGGGTTTACACAGCTGCATAACTGGATTACTCACCAAGAAACCTATATGTGCTAACCTGGTTTCTCAGGCACCATAATCCCAGTTTCTCTAACTGGAATAAAGGTATACATGGCATTTTTCAAAACTGGGTACTCTGTGAGTAACCGGGTTATTAAAGCGCAATGCAAGCACATTGGTTCAAAGGTCAAGAAGAGTCTCAATAATTTCAATAAAGAATAAAATACGAGTGCAATCAGTTAGTATACAATGACAGTAAAATCATGGGGCCAACTTGCCACCCTAAGCAAACACCTAACAAAACTTTATGGGACGCATTGACTTGAAGATCAAAAGAGTCTGGGGAGTCAAACAGGATGTGCAGCCTGAAGTTCATTAAATTGCAACATACAAGTGAAATCAATCAGTCAATTCGGGCTTGACAGCCATTACAGAATAACATTAGCTTGCTCCGTCCACCCTAAAAACTCACACGAGGCTTTTGTAGGACACATTGACTTGCCTTTCAAGAAGAGCCTTGAGGAATCAAAAAACATTTCCAGCACAAAGTTCAATGAAGAATGACATACCATTAAAAGTGACCAGAAAATGAATGCATTGGTGAAAGAAGCAATGCAAGCACAAAACCAGCTGGTCATCTGGACAAAAGACACATCAAAGGTGTTTGCAGGACTCATTGTCTCAAGGATCAGGAAAAGCCCAGGGAATTTACAAAAAAGTATTTACGGCACAAAGTTCATTTAGGAAGATCATAGCATACCTCTGGTGAATGTCCCAAAGCACGCTTTCTCAAAGAGAGCAGAAGCCTGACGACGGCTGAAGAAGCTGCATGGAGTGTAATGCTGAAGGATCCTTTAGGTCTAGCTGCCAGCCCCGAGGTGCAATAAGAGAGCAGAAGGTGAAGGGAGAGTGTGGCTGCTCTTTATAAAGAGCTATAGGTAGGTGAAGTCAATGAACAGACTGTAAAGGTTACAAAAGAGTGAGTGAGGAACATCATGGGAGTTGCAGTAATGAAGAAGTGACATTAAGTCTGAAAACACGGTTACACTAATGGGGCTGATGACATTCTTGTTTGAATTATTTTTTTAACTATTGATTTTTTTTTTAGTCTGTCATTGTGTCATCACCAGCAATAATTAAGTGTAATTTAATGAATGCCACCAGCTACAGTGACTGGATATTTTCTGGAGACTCTCTGTGCTACCTGCCAAACAACAGAGTTCTCTCTGCCAGGGCCATCTTAACATCATCATCATAGACCCCCAGGCAAAGCAGTGCACTGGGGCCCCTGTTTTGATAGCAAAACAAAAACATTCATAGGCATCAGAAACATCATGGACCCCTATGCTCCTGGAGTCCCCTGTCAGTGTCCTTTGTGCTCATACATTAAGATTGCCCTCATTGGGTGCCTGTATGTTACCCTTAGCAGAAACAAAGTCATGTCAAGCAAAAAAGATTATTAGGTCAACACTGTCAGAATTGGGGGTCTTCACCTGAGCGTGACTGAAATACACATTCAGTGTCACTTGCACCTGTGTCTGCATTGCTCATCACTTACTGTACTGTGATGGAGCTAACAGAAAAGAATGAATTAGAAATGAAATGGTGAAATAAACTGTGAGTGTCAGGCTGTGTCTTGTCACCACCCCTGTTTGTGGTTTTCATGGGCAGGACATCAAGATGCAGCCAAGGATTCGAGGGTTTCCAGATGGAGCGGCTAGGAATAGCGTCATTGCTTTGTGCAAATGATGTTGTCCTCTTTGCATCATCTGACTGTGGCCTTCTGTACGCACTCAAACAATTCACGGCTGGGATGATGATCAGCACCTCTAAGTCTAAGGCCTTGGTTCTATAAAGAGTGGATTGCTCTCTCCAGATGAGGGAAGGAGCAACTGTAATTAGTGGAGAAGTTTCACGAGCAGATTGCAGTGGCAGCAGCTGTTCTGTGAGCACTTTATCAGCAGTGGTGGTGAAGCAGGAGCTGATTCTAACAACACAACTGTTGGTTTACTTGCTGATCTTCATCCCTGTCCTCACTTACAGTACATCCATGAGCTGTGGATAATGACAGAAAGAATGAGATCACAAGTACAAGCAGCACAGATGAGGTTTCTTTCACTGTGATAGGGTGCCACAGAGTAGAGTTGCTGCTCTTCTGGCAGACCCCAGGGCATGCTGGAAGGATTGGCAATGCCTGGGAATTCCCTAGGAAAATCTGGAATCTGTAGCTGGGGACAAGGAAGTCTGGGTTGATCTGCTTGGCTTGATGCCACCGTGATCCTCATCAGGAAAAGCGGTTTCAAGTAATGTGAGATGAGATGGTGAGAGATGGTGAAATAAAGTAAAGCATTTTAAAGCTATGGCAGTGCCATGCCAATTTTGGAATTTCTACTCAATGTAAATACCATATGACTTCAGTTTTTTTGGAATGCAAAATAAAAGCTTTAGAGGCAATGATTACATCTTGCCTGAAGAAGGGGCCTGAGTTGCCTCAAAATCGTGCATATTGTAATCTTTTTAGATAGCTAATAAAAGATGTCATTTTGCTTGACTTCTCGCTACATTCATAATGGCTAACATGGTGCAACACCCTAGTACTACATTTGAATGGAAAATAAGAGAGAAAAGGCTGGCAAATTAAACAGTGAAATCGATTAGAAGTAAGAGTAACACACTGAGTTGTGTCTTTGGCTGTTGTCACACACGCAAGCTGAGGCAGCAGCTTGCTGGCATTGAGCAGGTTAGGAAGACCCGGAAGGATGAGGGTGCAACGCAGTCTTTACTGTAATAAATTCTCATTTCTCTTCCCAAGACCAGTGGCTTTGAGGGCGGATAAGGAAGAGCTTGTTAGAGGAATCTGTGAGCAAGTGACACACCATCTATGGTCTAGCGACCCATGTCCTGCTTACAGAGGAATCGAAGAATTACGCACATCTGAATCTGTTCCTTGGAGAGTTGCAGTCAGGGTGGGTGATGGAACGGTCCTTACTGATGACACTGCAATTGTGACCCGCTGGGCTGGCTACTTTGAGCAGCTGTTTAAAGCTGATCCTCCAGGTAGGATGTTGGATATCTCTGGGTCCACGGTCCTTGAGGCTGATCCTCCAATTAACTGTGAACCACCCAATCTCACTGGGATTACACAGGTGATTAACCAACTGAGGGTAGGGAATGCTGCTAGGATCTGTGGCACCCAGGGTGAACTCAAGCTGGTGCTAAGTCTGTCCTCCTGGCATTGCAAGCAACCTTTGCATCCATTTGGAAGATGGGCATCAGCCCAACTGACTGGAAAATGGGACTATGTTGAGAGGGAAGAATGATCGCCTGGATTGCGACAACTACAGGTGGATAACACTGCTCTAAGTGCCGGGTAAGCTCCTTGCTAGGGTCATCCTTAAGAGTATCCATGATCACTTGCTCACCAACCAGCGACTGGAACAGTCTGGTTTTACACCAAAGAAGTCTACCATTGAATGCATCCTGCACTGAGGTTTCTAATGGAGCGCAAACACGAATATCGCCAGAGTTTCTTTGCAGCCTTTGTTGATTTTCATAAAGCATTCCATCCATCCATCCAACCCGCTATATCCTAACTACAGGGTCACGGGGGTCTGCTGGAGCCAATCCCAGCCAACACAGGGCGTAAGGCAGGAAGCAAACCCCGGACAGGGCGCCAGCCCACCGCAGTCATAAAGCATTCAATTCAGTCAATCGAGCTGCCCTGTGGGACATCCTGAAACTTTGTGCGATCCCCCTAAATATGCTGGATATCATGGCTGGCCTGTACACAGGTACCATGAGTGCTGTGCAGAGTGGAAGCAGAAACAAATCTACACCTCCCGAAGCCGCAAAAAAGCAATAGACATTTCACAGGACTCATCACATCCCGGTCATTGCCTCTTCCAGCTTTTGCCATCGGGTAAGAGATACAGAGCTATGAAAACTAGGACAAACCGCCTTAAAAACAGCTTTTATCCGAAAGCAATCATGACCCTGAACTCAAAATAAAACTGCTCCATATTATTCTTCCAATGTGCAATATAGACCGTAAGTCAACAAGTGCAATTTGTATATTTATTACTATTTGGTTTGTTATTATATTCTGTCTTTTTGTCTTTTTATCTTTTTAACTCTTATTCCTCAAACTGAGTTGATTGCACCTTCAATTTCGTTGTTCCTTTGTAAAAGTGACAATGACAATAAAGATCTATCTATCTATCTATCTATCTATCTATCTATCTATCTATCTATCTATCTATCTATCTATCTATCTATCTATCTATCTATCTATCTATCTATCTATCTATCTGTTATATAGTGCCTTTCATATCTATCTATCTATCTATCTATCTATCTATCTATCTATCTATCTATCTGTTATATAGTGCCTTTCATATCTATCTATCTATCTATCTATCTATCTATCTATCTATCTATCTATCTATCTATCTATCTATCTATCTATCTATCTATCTATCTATCTATCTATCTATCTATCTATCTATCTATCTATCTATCTAACCTCTGTGTTTTTCCCAGTTGATTCTGGGGTTCATCAGGGGTGTATTCTTGTTCCTACTCTGTTCAATGTTTGGATGGACTGGGTTGTGGGGTCCAGCGGCTGTGGGTTATCTGTTGGTGAAGAAAGAATCACTGATCTTGAGATTGCCATCATTCTGCAATCTTTGCGGAGTCAATGGAGGCTGTGATCGGGGCTCTCAAGAGACTGAGCAAGGAGTCTGATTGTCCTGGATAAAAACCAAGATCCAGGCCTTTAATGACCTCTTGGGCATAGCCATCAGCAGTGTGTCTGTCTGAGTGTCGACCTTGTCAAGAGGTTTGCTTACCTTGGCAGTGACATTCATGTCTCTGGTGACCCTGCCTGTGAAGTCAGTAGACGGATTCGGAAAGCCTGGGGGGTCATGAGGTTGCAGGAAAGAGGTGTGTGGTGCTCCCAATATATCGGCAAAAGGATCGAAGGTCCAAGTCTTTACATTTCCTGTCTTGCTATATGGTTGTGAGACATGGACGCTATCCAGTGACCTGAGACGAAGACTGGACTCCTTCAGTACTGTGTCTCTTCAGAGAATCCTTAGGTACCGCTGGCTTGACTTTGTGTTGAATGAGTGTTTGTTCACGGAGTCTTGATTGAGGAACATTACCTGCATTGTGAGGGAGCATCAGTTACGGCACTATGGCCATGTGGCGCGATTTCCTGAGGGTGATCCGGCTCGCATGATCCTTATTTTTGAGAACACATAAGGATGGACCAGGCCAAGGAAACATCCACGTAACACCTGGCTGCGGCAGATAGATGGTCATTTCTGAGGGGCAGTAATGGATTGCATGTCTGCCTGGGAGGTTGCCAACCAGGATCCCGAGCTGTTTCGTCGTGTGATGGGTGCAGCAACTCGCTGTACCAGTGCATGCTTCCCAACCTGACCTGACCTGACCTGAGCAGCCCTGCTGTGTTCCCTGTGGGCCGACAGGAGGAGCTGCTGAGGTGGGCTGTCCCTATTTTTAGGGGCTCCTGTCTAAATTGGGAGTACAGTGATCCCTCGCTATATCGCGCTTCGCCTTTCGCGGCTTCACTCCATCGCGGATTTTATATGTAAGCATATTTAAATATATATCGCGGATTTTTCGCTGCTTCGCGGGTTTCTGCGGACAATAGGTCTTTTAATTTCTGGTACATGCTTCCTCAGTTGGTTTGCCCAGTTGATTTCATACAAGGGACGCTATTGGCAGATGGCTGAGAAGCTACCCAGCTTACTTTCTCTCTCTCTCTCTCTTGCGCTGACGTAGGGGTGTGTGAGCAGGGGGGCTGTGTGCAGCTGCTTCCTGAAAGGACATGCTGCACGGAGCTTCGCATACTTAAAAGCTCAAAGGGCACGTATTGATTTTTTTATCTGTCTCTCTATCTCGCTCTATCTGTCTCTCTCTCTCTCTCTCTTCCTCTCTCTTCCTGCTCCTGACGGAGGGGGTGCGAGCTGCCGCCTTCAACAGCTTTGTACCGGCGGTGCTTCGCATACTTAAAAGCCAAAAAGCTCTATTGATTTTTTTTTTGACTGCTTGCTTTGCACTCCTTTGAAAAGGAAGATATGTTTGCATTCTTTTAATTGTGAGACAGAACTGTCATCTCTGTCTTGTCATGGAGCACAGTTTAAACTTTTGAAAAAGAGACAAATGTTTGTTTGCAGTGTTTGAATAACGTTCCTGTCTCTCTACAACCTCCTGTGTTTCTGCGCAAATCTGTGACCCAAGCATGACATTCTAAAAATAACCATATAAACATATGGTTTCTACTTCGCGGATTTTCCTATTTCGCGGGTGGCTCTGGAACGCAACCCCCGCGATGGAGGAGGGATTACTGTACTGCCTCCTTGACACCGAAAGTATTCCACGGTCCAGCATAAAAAGGGCCGTCTCCATCCACTGAGTAGTCAGAGTTGGGAGGAGGTGGATGAGTCTGCATGGGAGTCGTAGGAGAAGAAGCTAAATATGTGTTGTGTGTTATAAGAAAAAAGGAAACTGAAACCCTGTGAAGTTTTTCTCGAAATAAATGCCTTTTATTCAGTCCAGTGTTGTGAAATTCAATGCAACAAAATTTTGTAACACATTTTTTGGCATAGTGCAGGATTTGGTCCTGGACAGGACACACTCAAAAATCAATCTTTGGAATGAATTCATTTTTATGTCAAGTTGTTCCAGCTACACTCTTAAAAATAAAGGTTCCAGAGTGGTTCGTCAGCGAATGCCACAAGGGAACCATTTCTGGTTGCAAAAAGGCCCATCCACAAGAAGGTTCCAGTAAGAACCTTAATTTAATTAGATCTGTAACAGGCTCCATACCGTAAATAACCATAAATAGACTGTAACCAACTTATGAAATGCCATAACTTAATCAACTTAATTCAATGTGTAAAGGGAAAATAAGAATACCATCTTTTGAGGATTAAGAAGTGTTACATTTGAGTAAAATTAACATAAAAAAGTGAGTAGTGGCAGCAGTCCCAGAGACGGATTATGTTTCTGTTGAAAGAAAATATTCTGATTGCTTTGTTGCAACAAAAATTGTGTTTGTGTTGACGTCTAAATCATTTAAGTCAATGTAACTAGAAAAACTTAAGTAATGCCAGCAAAACTAATTATTTTAACTTAAAGTACCTTAAATGAAATCCATGCAGTGAACATCCCAGTAAGTTCTCTCATTTACACCCACTGGCCACTTTGGCGTCCTGCTGGAAGTATAATATACGAGCATTTTTCTTTTCCATTAAATTCATTTTACCAGGAGCTTCCTTCATTCTCTGAAAGACTGGCCACCTGTCCAGATTTGGCTACTGCCTTGTGCCCGCCATGACCCTGAATTGGATTAAGCAGGTTTGATGATGGAATTGTTATGATCAGGGCTGAATTTTGGGGTCTTGTAGCCTCTTCCTGTAGCGGAAGCCATTTTACATACCGTTGTTAGGGTCGTGACCTGCATTTCTAGGGGTGTGGTCTCCGGGGTCATGATCAGACAGGATAAAAGGTCAGCAGGTTTCACTGAGCTTTATTTGATCTGTGGAGAAATCCTTCAAACCCCTTATAGTATTCTCTTTGCGATTGCTCGTTGTGTCTTGACTGTCATCCCAGATTTCCGTCACTTTGTTTTATTTTATTAGTTTAGTTTTTGCCTTTTGTATTCATATTCCAGTTATACTAAAAAATGAGTTATCTGTTTCCTGCTGAGCCAGGACAGGTGAGTGATGTATGCTTCCATTTGCAAATGCAGCATCATCCATACAATCAGCCAGCCCTTATTTTATATAGTACTGTACCTTTCTATCTTCAGTCACTTTATTCATTTTTATCTTTTGTACAGTTGTAAATGTGGAGAAAGAAAGCACTCAGCCAAGCAATCTTTATTTTATGTACCATCTTTCCGGAAGTGGGTGAAGTACAATTTAAATCCTGATCCCATTACTCACTTTAGTACAAATCGCCTGCTCTCCCAGTGTCCATGTTTGTGTTCCAGCTTTTATCCCAAAGTGTTTTTAGGATAGTTGGTTGCTCCAACTGCAGGGCTGCTCCCAGCTTTACAAAAAAGTTTGGGTGGCACATTGGTAGAATTTTTGCCTCACAACTTCTGATTTCTGAGTGTGTATCCCACCCTAGTCAATGTGTGTGGAGTTTGCATGCTCTTCCTGGGTCTGTATTCATTTTCTCCAATATGGTGATTTTCACTGACACACCAAACTTGTACATGTAAATTCCAATGTAATATATGGGTGAGGGTAAGTATGCCTCACAGTGGACTGGCATCCCATACACTACTGGTTCCTACCTTGCATTTATTGCTGCCAGAATAAATTCCTAATTGCACAGAATTTGCTTTAACACATACATTTAAACCCTGTTAGTCCAATGCAGGGTTTTGACAACACTGCCAATGCAACACAAAACGAACCCTGTAGGGGGCACCAGTCCATCACTAGGCTTACTCATACTGACACGGACATTTCAAATTGGGAATCATCAATTAATAATCAGGAATGTGTTTGGGATGTGAGAGGACAACTGGAGTACCGGTAGGTAATGCCTGCGCAGACACAGAGAGAACATTCAAGCTCCACATGGATAAGCAGCTGGCAATGCCACTGGGTCCATGAGGCAGCAGTACTAACTACTGTGAGAACGTGTGAAGAAAAAGTGGGTCCTAAAAATGGGTAGGAGGGTGGAATACGTTATGATCAACCTCTGCTAGAGAACTTAAAAAAAGAATCAATCAAGCTGTGCGTTGTGATTTCATATTTATATAGTGACTTTCATTAGAATTGAAGAGTGTTTTGTAAAATAATTATTTTCAAAAGAGTAGCATAACATTCTTAAACCGACTTTGTGGTTGTGGGGAGTGCAACACAGAACCAATCCTGTAGGGGGCACCAGTCCATCACTAGGCTTACTCATAGCGGCACGGCCATTGGGAATCGCCTGCTGTGTGTGTTGAGTGTGTTTGGGACATGGGAGGACAACTGGAGTACCTGAATGGGAATGCCTATGTGGGCATGGGAAGAACATTCAAGCTCCACACAGATACACAGTGGGCAATGCAGCTGGGTCCATGAGGCAGCAGCACTAACTAGTGTGGGAATGTGTAAAGGAAAAAGTGGGTGCCTGAAGATGGCGGGAGGATGGATGTGTGGAATACATTATGATCAACCTCTGTTATGGAAGTTATGGAGTAGTATCAGGTTCAAGCCAAAAACCCATTTAGAGTTCCATACCCCAATGGCACATCTGTGAGGCTTTAGATGTTAAAACTGCACCACCTTGACTGCAAAGACAGCATCCAGAAATTGGGACCCAAGCTGGAACCCCAAACCCAGTCAGCGGGGGGATTCTATGAAATGGTCCTAATTCTGTAGATGTCATAGTAGGGTAGGCAGTGTGGCATAGTGGACTTCAGAAACTAAGGTTGTGGGTTCAGCTTCCTTGAGCAAGTCACTTCACCTGCTGGGCTCCAATTGGACAAAACAAAAGCAAAGTAACCAATGGTATCCCAGCTGTTGGTAGTAAATAATAATAATAGACACAGCCATTACAGTCCAGTTGGAGTACAGGCAGGCGATGTGACTCGCCAAGTTCTGGGGTGGAGAGTAGAACTCCATATTACAAAAAGAGATGTACTGTAGCAGCACTACAGAGATGTATGAGAGCTGTGAGGAGAGACTGAAGGAGCTGAACCTTTACATAAATGGAGATTATGAGGTGACATGATCTGTTTATTGAATTATGAAGAGAATTAGTACAGTGGATCCCAGATGTTACTTTCAGATAAACTCTGCAACAAGAATACAGGGGGTACAAAGTTGGAAACTTGTGAAGGAACCATAGACACATGGAGTAATTGATGGAGTAGTATGGTGGAGAGCCCAACTTCGGAGGCCTTCAGATCTTGACTTGACGTTATTTTGGACAATCTATGTGAACAGGATGAACAGCTTGGGCTGAATGGCGCGCTTTCGTCACAGTTTTTCTAATGTGCTTCAGATCACACAGTGAGTCAAGCGAGGGGATCAGTTCAGTGCCTTAGCCACTATGCCGTGACACTTTGAGGGGTCAAATCCCATGACTTACAGTTGTATTAGCCCTCCATGCAAGCACAGGAGGCCATTGCAGTAATATTTGATCTTCACTTGTGTGCACCTAACAAAGAGGAGGAATGAATATACAGGTCGCCTCGTCAATGTGGCTGGTCACTGCAGTGTGACCTTCCTTTCACCGTCTGGTGCCTGTTCTAAATCTGGCAGCCCATGAACTTGTGATATTTATAAGGGGAGTGAAGTGGGCCGGGGGGCAGTGAAGACGCCCTGGAGCCAGGAGAGGACAGGTCAGGGAGTACATACATGCCATCCTGCACACAACCCCTCCAATCAGGCCTTTAATCAGCATCGGCCATCTCGGCCCTGCCCTGAGATAATTTAGGCAGACACAAAGTTCGGACTCTCAACACTTTGGGCTCGGGGGCACATCTGTCAACAGTTTCTATCTTTGTCCGTGTCCCAAGACAGAAATAGCTTTAATTAGAGGCAGGGAGGCACCCCACCACCCCTCCGCCATTATTGCATATCTCAGAATAATCCCCTCCACTGCTAACGTCCACCTCCTTCCTCAAGGGGCAAAGCGAAACGTGTCAGACAGAGTGTGCTCTCGAGTTATCGTCCGGCAATTAGTGGTCTTAAATCACAGGCGGGGGGATGCTGCCTTTGTGGTTTTGGGAGCGAGTGCTTTTCATGTCGTGTTGAAAGCCAGCTCTTTGATTTCTATTTTTTTGTGTGTGGTTGCCCCAGTGTGCGCACACACACACACACAAACGCACACACACGCACACACACACACCAACACACAAACACAGCAAATCAGAAGAACGAGGTTGAAAGGCCACAATCCAGTCTGCCGTCTGGCACATTAAATCATTTCCTCTTCTTTGAACCTTATTCAGCACCCTCCACCCCAAACCTTCATCCATTGTCCTATGCTCATATATCCTCTCTCTTCTTTTTTCATTTCTGTGAGCCTAACCATCCTTCCATCCATGTTCAATACCAACCTTTTCCATTATATAGCCTTTCTACCCCAGAGAGAACCAACTCTGGAGGAGATGCCTGGCGATCGCAGGGCACATTCACAGGCACACACATCTATAATGGCTTGTTCTTAAGAAATATGAGAGAAAAGGAGAATGTGCAGACCATACAAGAACTGTATGATAGATGCATCAAGTGTTGTTCTGCTGTGCCCCTCAATTACTATGTGGGTGTATCTTTGATTACCTCGGCTTTTGTTGGTAAAAGGGTGAGTCCAACCTGAACAGTTTGAGTAACAAGGACACTTCTAGGACCCTCCGTTTGGACAAACTGGCTTCCTGTAGCAGCACCTATTAAATTCAAATCCTTGATGCTCACCTACAGAGTAGTTAATGTGTCAGCACCAATATATATGAAGGCACTTGAGAGGTCCTGCACTACTTCTCATGCACTCAGGTCTGCTGATGAACAGTGCCTGGTGATATCACCTCTGCATGGCATCAGTTCTGAAATCAAACTCACTTTTAAGTGTAGCTCCTAGCTGGTGTGCGTGGTTTGGTGGTGTCCCTTCCTGCCTTATGCCCAGTTCTCTTTGGATACGTCGCAACCCCCATGATTTTGAATAGGATTCAGTGTCGTTGAGAATGTTATCCTTCCAGAGTCATCCCATCTGGATTTGGTCACTGCTTTGCCCCCATGCTGCCAGGATAGGCTTCAGCTCCCCATGACCTTTAAACCAATGGATGCTTCTTTTCAGAGTGGAGGCAGAGACTGACACAGCTTCTTCAGAGTTAATAGGTTTAAATCCTGGGTTGATCTGTGTGCAGTTTGCACGTTCTCCCCATGTTCATGTTAGGGTCTTCATCCCAAAACTAACGGCTTGTTGCTTTTGTGGACACAACAAGCTGGAACTGCTGCATTTAAATGCTAATATCTTTAAATGGAAATCAGTGAAACAACTGGAGAGATCTGACAACATCTTACTGACACCTACAAGCTTGACGGCAGCAGAGGCTCTCTTATCCGAGCCAGAATCTATCTATCTATCTATCTATCTATCTATCTATCTATCTATCTATCTATCTATCTATCTATCTATCTATCTATTATATAGAGCATTTTCTATCAATCTACAGTGGGCTGGTGCCCTGCCCAAATTTCTTTCCTGCCTTGCGCTCTGTGTTGGCTGGGATTGGCTCCAGCAGACCTCCGTGACCCTATAGTTAGGATATAGCAGGTTGGATAATGGATGGATGGATGGATGGATGGATGGATGGATGGATCGATCGATCTATCTATCTATCTATCTATCTATCTATCTATCTATCTATCTATCTATCTATCTATCTATTATATAGTGCCTTTCATCTATCTATCTATCTATCTATCTATCTATCTATCTATCTATCTATCTATCTATCTATTATATAGAGCATTTTCTATCAATCTACAGTGGGCTGGTGCCCTGCCCAAATTTCTTTCCTGCCTTGCGCTCTGTGTTGGCTGGGATTGGCTCCAGCAGACCTCCGTGACCCTATAGTTAGGACATAGCAGGTTGGATAATGGATGGATGGATCTATCTATCTATCTATCTATCTATCTATCTATCTATCTATCTATCTATCTATCTATCTATCTATCTATTATATAGTGCCTTTCATCTATCTATCTATCTATCTATCTATCTATCTATCTATCTATCTATCTATCTATCTATCTATCTATCTATCTATCTATCTATCTATCTAATAGAGTGTCTTATCTATCTATCTATCTATCTATCTATCTATCTATTGGTGTCTCTGAACTATATGGTGCTCCATCCAGGGTTGGTTCATGCTTTTCACACAGTGCGTGTTTTAAAAAACACACAGAAATCAGGGTTTACTTCCTGACCAAGTGACCAATGTGGCATTTTCACATACTTCTGCCATTTTGAATCATCTTTGTAAATGTGGAGAAAGAAAGCAGTCAGCCAATCAATCTTTATTTTATGTAGTATCTTTCCAGAGGGGTGCAGAACAATTGAGATCCTGACCCCGTTATTATCTTTAGTAAAGATGGCATGTTCTCCCGGTTTCCATGTTTGTGCTCCAGCTTATATCCGAAAGTGGTTTTTAAATAGCTGGTTACTCTAAATTGGAGCTAACTGCAGAACGAGTCTTTGTTTTGCCAGTTTGGCACAATGGCAGCACTTTTGCCTCACAACTTTACAGTCCTGAGTGTGTATCCCAGCCTGGTCACTGTCTGTGTGGAGTTTGCATGTTCTCCCTGTGTCTGTTTTCAGTTTCTCTGATATTGTGGTTTTTACTGTCACACCAAACCTGTGCATGTAAGGTCCATTGGTATGCCCTGTATGGGTGGGTGTAAGTGTGCCTCACAATGGCCTGGCATCCTGTACAGTACTGGTTTCTACCTTGCATCTACTGTTGCCAGAATAAATTGCTAATTGCACAGAATTAACTTTAACACATAACTCTAAACCTTCTTAGTCCAGTAGAGGGTTTAAACAGCAAGACCAGTGCAACACAGAACCAACCCTGTAGGGGGCACCATCCATCACTAGGCTTACTCATAGTGACACAGCCATTAGTCAGTCAGTCAGTCATTTTCCAACCCGCTATATCCTAACACAGGGTCATGGGGGTCTGCTGGAGCCAATCCCGGCTAGCACAGGGTGCAAGGCAGGAACAAATCCCAGGGAGGGCGCTAGCCCACCACAGGACACACACACACACCAAGCACACACTAGGGACAATTTAGGATCGCCAATGCACCTAACCTGCATGTCTTTGGACTGTGGGAGGAAACCCACGCAGACACGGGGAGAACATGCAAACTCTACACAAGGAGGACCCGGGAAGCGAACTCAGGTCGAATCACCTATTGTGTGTGTTGAGTGTGTTTGGGCTATGGAAGGGCAGCTGGAGTTCCTGAAGGTAACGCCTGTACAGGCATGGGGAGAACATTCAAGCTCCACACAGATACACAGCGGGCAGTGTAGCTGCGTCCATGAGGTACCAGCACTAACTAGTGTGGGAACGTGTAAAGGGAAAAGTGGTTGCCTAAAAATGGGCGGGAGAATGGATGGGTGGAATACATTACAATCAACCTCTGTTATGGAAGTTATGGAGTAGTATCAGGTTCAAGCCAAAAAAACACCATTGCAGGGCCAGCACATCCCATTTAGAGTTCCATACCCCAATGGCAGATCTGTGAGGCTTTAGATGTTAACACTGCACCACCATGACTGCAAAGTCAGCATCCAGAAAGTTGGATCCAGCTTGAAGGCCAAATCCAGCCATCCCGGGGGGATTCTATGAAGTGGTTTTTAATCGGTAATTCTTTAGACCTCATAGTAGGGTAGGCATGGGGCTTAGCAGTTAAGGATTTGGATTTCATACCTGAAGTTGTGGGCTTAATGCCTGCTACTGAAACTCTGTGACTGTGACAAAGTCGGTTTGTCTGTCTGTACTCCAACTGAATAAAACAAAAGCAATGTAACCAATTGTATCTCATATGTTGGTGGTCACCTTTGATAAAGGCATCAGCGAAATAAGTAAATAAATATAATAGTTGCTGTTTCGACTGAGCTGGTGAATGAGGGTGCACTATGCTGTAAGTGTGGCGGGGTCACTAAAGACATCGAGCACAAGCCCATTAAAAGCCTCCATAGCTGGCTCCCCCGGTGCTGATGAGGTACTGTCTGAGAGTAAGAGTCAGCCGAAGGCGATGATCTGTCGACACATCAACAAAATAGCGGGTCGTGCAACGTGGGCTTCTCAGGGAGGGGCGCCTTGCCATTCTGCGTTAATAACAATAAATAAGCCCTTAATGACTCTGAACTTAGGCTGGCCATGATGATCACAGGTTTACAAACACACACACACACACACACACACACACACGCTCTCTAGTGGGCCCACCCTGGTCCAGCTCTATAAAAACTTGTGGTTTTGGGACTGATAAACTAGACATCTTCAGCACTCCTGACTACTCCTTGGCCGATTCCAAAAATTACTACCAAAAACAGGCAGCTAAGGTAAGACTCATCTGAAATATATTAATATATATATATCATTATATCATTTTGTGAAACCACTTATCCTAGTGTAGAGTCTAGCCAGTGACACCGGGTGCAAGGCATGAACCACCCTGGATGGGGTGCCAGTCTGCTGCCAAGCACACTGTCTAATATAGTGCCTTTCATGTCTGTCTCCATATACTTATTATAGCATCTTTCATATGTATCTGTCTGATAGAGAGCCTTTCTTGACTATCTCTATATGCTGATTAAAGCACCTTTGATATGTGTTTGTTAACCTATCTGTCTGTCCAATATAGTGCCTTTCATGAGTGTCTCTGTATAATTATTATAGCACCTTACATATTTATCTATCTCTATCTATCTAATAGTGTCTTCCCTGAATGCCTCTAAATACTTACTGCATTATTCTACCCTTTATATCTACGTGTCTACCTATCTCTCTGTCTAATTCAGTGCCTTTCATGACTGTTTCAATACACTTAATATAGCACAATTAATATCTGTCTACCTGATATAGTGCCTTTCATGACTGTCTCTATGTATTTACTACAGCATCTTACATATCTATCAATCTAACTATCTAATATAGTGCCTTTCATGACTGTCTCTATATACTAATTACAACATGACTATCTCTAAATAGTTAGTATAGCACCTTTTATATCTATATCTATGACTGTCTCTATGTAGTTATTACAGTTCTTTTCATATTTATTAATCGGTCTATCTAATATAGTGCCTTTCACGACTGTCTCCATAAACTTATATTAACATGACCTCCTCTATATACTTATTATAACACCTTTGATATCTTTGTGTCTACCTGGTGTAGTGCCTTGAATGCCTGCCTCAATATAATTATAACAGCACCTCTGATATCTATCTATCTATCTATCTATCTATCTATCTATCTATCTATCTATCTATCTATCTGTTATATAGTGCCTTTCATATCTATCCATCTATCTATCTATCTGTTATATAGTGCCTTTCATATCTATCTATCTATCTATCTATCTGTTATATAGTGCCTTTCATATCTATCCATCTATCTATCTATCTATCTATCTATCTGTTATATAGTGCCTTTCATATCTATCCATCTATCTATCTATCTATCTATCTATCTGTTATATAGTGCCTTTCATATCTATCTATCTATCTATCTGTTATATAGTGCCTTTCATATCTATCCATCTATCTATCTATCTATCTATCTATCTATCTATCTATCTATCTGTTATATAGTGCCTTTCATATCTATCCATCTATCTATCTATCTGTTATATAGTGCCTTTCATATCTATCCATCTATCTATCTATCTATCTATCTATCTGTTATATAGTGCCTTTCATATCTATCCATCTATCTATCTATCTATCTATCTGTTATATAGTGCCTTTCATATCTATCTATCTATCTATCTGTTATATAGTGCCTTTCATATCTATCCATCTATCTATCTATCTATCTATCTATCTATCTATCTATCTGTTATATAGTGCCTTTCATATCTATCCATCTATCTATCTATCTGTTATATAGTGCCTTTCATATCTATCCATCTATCTATCTATCTATCTATCTGTTATATAGTGCCTTTCATATCTATCTATCTATCTATCTATCTATCTATCTATCTATCTATCTACCTGATATAGTGCCTTTCATTACTGTCTCTGTATAGTTAATATAGCACTTTTCATATATATCAATCTATCTATATAATATAATGCCTTTCATGACAGTCTCCATATACTAATTATAATACAACTACCTCTAAATACTTATTCTATATATCTATCAATCTGTCAATATAGTGCATTTCGTGACTGTCTCTGTATACTTATATTAACATGACCTACTCTATATACTTATTATAGCACCTTAAATAACTATATATCTACCTGGTATACTGCTTTTCATGACTGTCTCTATATAATTATTATAGTACTTTTCATATCTGTCTGTTAAATATAGTGTCTTTCATGACTGTCTCCATATACTTTTATAAACGTGATCTCCTCTACATACTTATTATAGCAGCTTTAAAATCTATTTGTCTACCTGGTATAGTGCCTTTCGTGACTGTCTCTATATAATTATTATAGTACTTTTCATTTCTATGTATTCAGTATAGTGTCTTTGATGCCTGCCTCTATATATTTATAATAACACTGTTCGTATTTACCTATCTACCTGATATAGTGTCTTTCATGACTGTCTCTATAGTACTAGGGTGTTGTACCGTGTTAGCCATTATGAATGTAGAGAAAAGCCAAGCAAAATGACACCTTTTATTGGCTAACTAGAAAGATTACAATATGCAAGCTTTCGAGGCAACTCAGGCCCCTTCTTCAGGCAAGATGTAATACAGAAACTGAAGTTTCCTATGTTTATATACACACTCTAGGACAAGAAACAACATTGGTAAATCTTTAAATGAGAGATTTTGTATGTAAAAAATTAATAGATTCATTCAGGCTAGGGTTAATTTAGCAAGAGAGAAAAGAACAATGTATTGTCAAGATCTCTGGATAAGATAACTGTCCAACAAAGTCTTTTGAAGTTTGTAATGAGTTTTTCAAAACAATGTGGGTCTGTAGACAGGTTGTCTGTCATTCTGAGAGATGTAAACAATCCTCATATCTGGCCATAAAACTCTTGTCTTTATTCAATCCATGTTGTAAAGTATTAAATTTTAGCATGAGTTTAACTTCCCATTCTTTTCTCTCTTGCTGTGTTTTGAAGTTGCCCATAAGCACTGTGACCTTAAAGTCCTTCTCACAGTGTCCATGGCTGTTGAAGTGGGCCGCCACAGGAACATCTGTGTTGCCATGTTTAATGTGGAACCTGTGTAAGTTCATTCTCTGGCGGAGTGTTTGTCCAGTTTCTCCCACATAGAGTGCAGTGTCAGGACATTTCATGCAGAAAATTAGGTAGACTACATTAGATGATCTGCAGGAAAATGATCCCTTGATGTGATGTTCGAGTCGGCAGTGTGGTATAACTATATGGTCTGTATCATAGATGTGGGCACATGTTTTGCATCTTTTCTGTAGGCATGGAGATGTGCCATTTTCTGTTGGTTCACTTAGAGAGCCTCGGACAATTAATTGTTGAAGGTTTGGTGGTTGTCTGTATGCCAGGAGGGGAGGTTCAGGAAATACATTTTTCAGTGTTTGGTCATTGTTTAGTATTGGCTGAAGTTCTTTTATAATTTTTCGAAGTGTTTCAAGATGTGGGTTGTAGGTGACAACAAGGGGGATGCGATCCTTGTTGTCTTTGTTTTTATATTCCAGAAGGTTGTCTCTGGGTATAGCAGTAGCTCTTCTTATTTGAGTGTCTGTTGTTTTCGGGGTGTAACCTTGTTTGATGAAATCTTGTCTGAGCTCCTGCAGTTGTTGATCCCGGTCTGTTGGGTCTGAGCAAATGTCTCTATATAGTTATTATCATAGCACCTTTCATATTTATCATTCTTTCTGTATAATACAGTTCCTTGCGTTACTGTCTCCATATACTTATCATAAACTCATGCAGACAGCCATAGTCAGTCTTAATGTGCCTTAACGGAACATTTTTGCTCAGGGCTCAGGATTCTGAAACATGAGGGTGGACGTCATGGTTAGCACAGCTGAAACTAGAGCACACAGTATAAATTAAAGCTGACTAGAACCAGCATCCTCACGTTTGATTTTTTCCTTTTGCATATTTACAAATATATATTTGTTTCTTTCGTATTTCTTTTTTAATGTATGAAAACAGCCCTGGAGTAAGTAGTAGTCAATGAGCCGCTTTTCATCCACTGTAAAGATGCAGAGCGCTTTCTCAAACCAAATGTGTTGTACGTTATTCTTCCCACAAAAGCCATCAAATTAACGTAACATTTTCAGATTCTTTAAATTGAATTCAGAGTCATGTGGCACCAAGGCAGACCGCATGTGGCACGAGGCAGAAAGTGGCGCCAGCCTGGGCACCAGTCCATCACAGGGTCCAACTCACATGCTCACACTGTTAAACTAACCTGCATGTTGTTGATGATGTGGGAGGAAAGCTCGTGCAGCCAGCCACAGAGGGAATGTGCAAACTGTACAGCAGGAGTCAACCATTTGAACACAGGGCTCTGAAGCTATGAGGCAGAGGTGCTCACTTTTCATTATTGGGAAAATAGAATATTATTGCATTTTTATCAAACAACACTGCATACACGCCACACACAGAACTGTCCCTCTCTGTGCAGATGATGCTCTCCCATTTTTTTAAAAATATTTCACTAATCTTGCACTCCTATACTGACCTGCCTATTTCCTATTTTTGTATTTTTGTTTATTTCATAGTCCTATTTTCCTATTTTTTTATATTATATTGACCTGCTTTTTCAATGCAGTCCTCCTGTTGTGACGGTGCAGTTTTAGGGATCATGCGTAGGGTTACAGGTTACTGGGCACAGCGAAATTATTACATGCAACGCGGCATGACTCTGGCATCATGATTAGTGAGTAGAACTGCCTCACCTCAGAACATCGCGTCTTCATCACCTGAAATAACTGCCTTACCTTGAAGCCTCGGTCTTCCTGATCTGAAATGTGCTTTCTGCTACTCTGGATGATGAGATTCTGTTTGAAGAATAAACGATGACATGGGTGAACATCATGTGATGGCCGGCACACAGTCAGGAGTGCTTCCTGCCGATACTACTGGAAGGGGCATTAAGTGAGTACAAATCATTAAAAGACACCGCTTTCTGTGATCTCACAACATTAAGCAATGTACACATGATGTTGTTTCAAAAGTGATATGAAATGGCACATAAAGGTTAGCTGAGACAACATCATCACATTGCAGTACATTGGCAGGCATAGTGGCTACGGTGGTGGACTTCAAGCCCTGAGGCTGTGGGTTCAAATCCTACCACTGACACCATGTGAGTGTGAGCAACTGCCTGTGCCCCAGCTGAAAGAACCAAAAGAAATGGATCCATTTGTATCTCTGGTGATGTTAGGTCTCCTTGGATAAAGCTGTCCGCCAAGCAGTAATAATTACAGATCTTCTCGACTGTGTGCTCTCAATCAGTGTTTCTTAAACTTTTTTTTTTCTTACAACCCAGTCGTGTCCTTCTTTAATCGGCAAATCAGGGGAGGGGGTACCCCTCTTGGAGAATCAATATCAATTGCTTAAACTGCCTGTGGCAGCCCATCATGAGACACTTTGAAAAACCGTACACGGCTCTTTCCCATTATATACAGTACAATGGTGAGTCACGGCTTCATGTGACCTAAAAGCCAGCAATCCGATTCTAAAGTCTTGATGGGAGCTGACCTATTGATTTTGAAGAGATGTTTTTAGTGGCTTCGATAAGCTTGAGGATCATCTGACAGTCACTAATCCAACTCACAACCATTGTGACCTGAAATGAATTAGCTGATTCAGTGTCAAATGGGTTCTTCAGAGCAATGCCATAGGGGAACCATCTTTGCATGACAAAAGAACCTATGAAGGTTCCAGAAGGTTCTTCAGAGTGATGCCGTAGGGATGAACCATTTTTGCTTCACAAAAGAAACTATGAAGGTTCCAGAAGGTTCTTCAGAGTGATGCCATAGGTGGAAAAATTTTTGCTTCATAAAAGAATATATGAAGGTTACAGATGGTTTTTCAGAGTGATGCCACAGGGGGAACCATTTTCTCTTCATAAAAGAACCTATGAAGGTTCCAGAAAGAACCTTTATTTATTTAGACCAGAAACAGATTGCATAAATAGCCATGAACAGTTGATAACAGGTTTGTAGTAAAAATACTAATGTGTTCCTCAGTGGAGTAGCTCAAGTTTGTGACACTCGAGGCATGGCGGTGCTTTACTTTGTCACCCTCCAACATATCTGAATATGTTAACCTATTTAAATAGAAAATTAAAATGGCGTATAGAGAAAAATTAAGAAACATTTTGCATAGATTTTTTCATATATAGAGAAACAGCAATATTTTTTCACATATAATTATTTATAAGCATCAACTAGACAAGACTATAGTATAGACGCACTTATAAGCCGTGTTCTGATTATTAGTTTAATATAATTACGCTGCAAAAACCAGAACCAGTGTAGTGTACAAGTGATAAGTGAGGATGTTTTCTGCGCAGAGCAAGAACGCCTTAGGATTGATAACGAAACAAAATTATAAATTGTAAATTAGTTGTTTATCTTCCTAAAAATTATTATCAGTGTAATGTTTATGTTTATTTTTGTTATTGCCTCATAAATTTCAACTGGCGTGTCTGATGCCATCACAGAAGGCCAGTCTGAAAATTATTTTTGAAGCATTTGTGGATAAAAATCAGAGAATTTTACTTTTTTCATTCATGAATGATATTTTTCCGAACCCTGCTGCTTACACACGGATTGTACTGAGCCTTTTGACCAATAATGCTGTCCCCAAAAATGTGCCGCCCGGGGCGGACCACCCCCTCCAAAAGGTGGAAAAAGTGATGCGCTGTGAATACTTTCTGGATGCACTGTATATAGTTGTTTTCGTTATAAGGCTGTACATTTTCTTTAGAAAAACGTTAAAAGCAATAAATAAATACTACCAATACAGCCCGATTCCTCTGTATTTTCTGAAATGGCACCCATCAAGAGCATATTTTTCTGAAGCAGTCTTGAAAACAGACGTTGTTATAACTCCATCCATCCATCCATCCACAATCCAACCCGCTATAGCCTAACTACAGGGTCACGGGGTCTGCTGGAGCCAATCCCAGCCAACACAGGGCGCAAGGCAGGAAACAAACCCCGGGCAGGGCGCCAGCCCACCGCAGGACATTGTTATAACTCGGCATTCTCAAATTGTGAATTCGAGCTCCTAAATACTTCGCTGTCCTCAGTTCTGTCTCCAGGTTTCAATGTACAGTACAGGTCTGGAAGTGATGATTCCTCTCAAAGCAAAAGGGGGTCGCGGGGGCTCTATTTAAAACTTCGCCTTGGGCAGCAAAAACTAGAACCGGCTCTGCAGCCCGAATCGATATTTTTTAAGAATCTGTGTGATATTTCCTCACCCTGTCGTTGTCCTCGTGCACGTTTCACGTTCTCCCAATGTCTCACTCTGGACGGGTTTTCTTTCAGGCGAGGGTGCCCAACCAATCAAAACCAACCCCGTTTTACTCACGTGACTTGTGCCCAAAGATAAGGTGCGCTTTGCCAGTCAGATAAGCACACTAAACGCTGACTACTCCGGGGCGCTGGCGCACAGTAAACGCTTACCCGCCAAATTCACTTTTCATCGATGCCGTTACGGAGCTTTCGAACTCTCTTTTTGGGGCAATTTCTAAACGTCTTTGGTATGGTTAAAGTTCACTGCTTGTAATTTATATTCTTTGAAGTCTGTATTATACTGTATATTTAATTAATTTGAGCTTCCTAATAAATAACAGTCGTGCGTATTCCACAGCGCGTTTTTTTACAGTAACATTTACAAACAGCATATACCTGTTATTAGAGCATCAACGACCAGCCTCGTCTAAATGGGTGGCCGCCCTCCTGTTTTTTGGACATCATTATAAATCAGTTTAGAAATGTCTGCCTTTAACGGTACCCTTTGGAATATAGTGCTATGTTTTGAGAGTTTCATTTTTCAGGTATAAGAAAATGTTAAAGCATCTCTCATAGCCACCTCATCAGGTAGCGCGTGCGTCTGCTCCGTGCACTGCAGAAAGGAGCTAACGGGGATGTTTACTTTATTTATCTAATTTAGCTTGAATTAACTTAAAAGAGTTTTTGGCGTTTCGTTGATTTTTCTAATTACATTGACAAAAATCTCTTAGCTGTCACATTAACACAATTAACTGATGGCGAAACGAAGCCATTAAATTATTTTCTTTTACTGAGGCGTGTAGGCCTGGGGACTCACCTATTTTATGTTATTCTTGCTCAAATTTAACACTTTTTAAATACTGTACTCGAAGTAAATTACAATTTCCCCAATACACAGTTGAATTAGATTAGATTAGAAAAATGTTTTAATCTCATGGGGAAATTCATATGCATATAAGTAACATAAAAATACACGGGTACAGACTGACAGAACAGATAATACAGACACTCGATCAATCAATTGATGCATACATAAATGAGTAAAAATAAATAAAGATATATTGTTCAGGTATTTCAAAATGAACTTAACATTAACTCAGGAAGAAGCACTGAATTGCTTGATAGCAGTGGGCAGAAAAGACCCCCAGAGGCACTTCTTAACACACCTTGGTGGAATGACTGCTCCAAAGTAGCGCCTCCTGGAGGGGATGGAGGGGATTTTTCAAGATGGCCTCCAGTTTTGCTATCATCCTCTTTTCCATGGAAGCTTTAAAAGGGTCCAGGTTGACCTCGTGATGGAGATGATAAGATTCCTGCTGAAAATTCTGGCTCTTTAATGACATTAAAAAGGTTCTTGACTGGCTGTGTGGTTCCAGTAGCTATGGCTTGACTAAGCCTCATTTCATTCAAGGAAGGATCTTTACATATGAAGTTGGTTCTTTGTGCTTTGAAAAACATCTTAATGTGTAGAAAAAAACTGAAGTCTTTAAGGTTACCTAGCAGGACACTAACAGAAAGAAAGAGTCATTTTTAAAACCATCAGCCATTGGTATTTCACAAATTTGTTTACATCTATTTATGGTTATTTACTGTATGGAGCCTTTTATGGATCTAAATAAATTAAAGTTCCTTCTGGAACCTTCATGATGATGGGTCTTTTGGGAATCAAAAATGATTCCCCTATGGCATTGCTCTGAAGGACCACTCTGGCACCTTCGGCATAGAACACTGGTAGAACATTTCCAGCAGTTTGCTGTACACATCAAAAGCCCGGAGTCTCCTTAGCAAGTCCAATCTCCTAAAATAAACATTTTATGTACATAACTATCTCATTGTTTGCATAAATTATAATATTTTGCCCCTTTTTGATAAGTGGCTGTGCGTTCCAAGGAATTCCCACATGTTGTAAAACTGGAAAGAAAGTTAAAGACTTTTAGTGAATTGATTTTTTTTTTTAAGAATGGATTGTGATTGTGGAAGGTAATTTAGGTTTCTTTTATTAATACACTGGCAAACATGTCACCACTCTACACCACAAAAACATCTTTTTCTTTTGTTTCCAATACAACATGGTCATTAACAATTTCATAAAAGGTTCAATCATATAAGATAAATGTTGATTAGAGTATTCTTTATTGTTTGTGTTGGTATAGCACAAATGTCAACCATCACTCTTAAAAATTAAGGTGCCAAACCATGGCTGAGGGGAGGCATAGCATCACACACAAAAGCACACATACTGTTGCAGAGCGAACTCTGGGCATTGGAAGATGTGATTCCAGTGCCTGCAAAAGTCATTGGCGGCTTGGAAAACAATACTTCCTAATTTTTTGTCACCTCCTATATATGTTGTTTTAACTTCTCTGCTATGAAGTGTTGCTTTTTTGTTCTGAGTTTTATCTAATCTCTCTTTCTGGAACAAAATCCTGGTGATGCTCAGCTGACTACCAGGGACTGCTTACAGACCTTGTGGCCAAGTGGCCTGGGAGTACACATGATACAGTAGATAGATAGATAGATAGATAGATAGATAGATAGATAGATAGATAGATAGATAGATAGATAGATAGATAGATAGATAGATAGATAGATAGATAGATAGATAGATAGATAGATAGATAGATAGATAGATAGATATGAAAGGCACTATATTGAACAGAGCAAAGAAAGTAACAAAAATTAAAATGAAAGAAAACTTCTGACTTGGCAGTCACAATCAGAGTAGGGCACTATAAAGGCATATTGCTGTTGGTATAAAGCATCCCCAGTTGTGTTTCCTGACACACTTTCACTAAATAATTTGTTGGCCAAAAGTCCTCAGTGTCAGTATGTCAGGGAGAGGGTGTGCAACATTGTTCATAATAGCTCTCAGTTTTGTTTTAATTCTCTCCTCCTCTACTAACTCTATGGAGTCCAGAGTGTGTCCCATAACTGAGCTTGCTCTTTTAATTAGATTGTACATTTGGTGTGCCTCTCTTGAAATGATGTTACTAGCCTATCACACCACACTGTCCATCACAGACTTGTAGAGGATATGAAGGATGTCATTACTCACATTGAAGGAATGCATTCTGCTCTGTCCTTTCTTCTATAGCCCCTCTGTGTTATGAGACCAGTCCAACCTGTCACTGATTTGAACCCCAGAGTACTTGTATGAATGCCCCACCTCTACATCCATTATTATTAGGATTATAATTCTGAGTGATTTTATAATGTCAAATTTGAGTTGTGGGCATTTGTTGTTACTTTATTGTTTATTGAGACTGAAAAAGAAAGATAAGTTTATTTCACTTGTGTAGTAACAATGTTTAAAAATGCTTTGTTTTTTTTCTGAGACTTTCCTGCTGCCAGCCCTCCCTCTCTGGTTAATTCCTAATTGATCCTGTGTGTTCTCGATTGGTCTGTTTCTTTCCCTGTGCCCAATTCTACTAGGATTGGCTCACACACACATTTTTGAATTAGATTAAGCAATTCTGAGAATGTTACATTGTCGCCTGAGAGGTGCATTCTCAGTTATAATAACTATCTAATCACTACAAATAAGTCATCTTTTCATTTTGAATACAGAAGATAACCCTGGATGGGACACACAGTGCCCACATGCGCATACCCAGTTATGCCTCCATTTGAAGTGGGAATTTTCAAGTTCCGAATCAGAACTTTCAACTGGAATGCCCCTTTAGTCGCATTTCCAACTCAGAAACTCTGAGCTGGTCTGTCAAGTCCAAGTCTGTCTGACTTCAGATCATGACATCAATCCAAAATGGCAACATACAACTTTAGTGAAAGCTGTAGTATTGTACTGTTTATTAGCACTTCTGTCTACTTGTGTCTCATTAAATTGGTCATACAAACTATATTGGACAATTTCTCAATTTGTGGACATGCAGCTATGGTGTATGGATGAGCAAATTGAAGCATAATGCATTGTTATCAACTGTTATTTATTCTGATGGAGCAGGAACAACAAAGGTTTCCCTGGACACATCCATATTAATTTTCCAAAAGTTTTATTGGAACGCAATCAACTCAGGTGTCAAGTCACTCCCAGCTCCGACACTCAGCTCCTGAGGTAAATGGAACGCACCATTGGTCTTATCTTCACCTTCCTAAGATGGATATTCAGATTCATTTCTGGATGTAAATGAGCCCAGTATGAGGGATTGTGCCCTGCTACAAACTGGAATTCCATCCAGCACTGGTTCATGCTTTGCCTCTCGACATAGCTT
The DNA here is from genome assembly GCF_900747795.2 of Erpetoichthys calabaricus. Taxonomy (NCBI): domain Eukaryota; kingdom Metazoa; phylum Chordata; class Cladistia; order Polypteriformes; family Polypteridae; genus Erpetoichthys; species Erpetoichthys calabaricus. The sequence continues at coordinate 280,507,450 of NC_041396.2, read as the reverse complement.
CCACTCCTTAAGACTGTGAAACAGCATAAGCAAATCCATAAATGACTTGATGTAACATATCACTGGACTCTGCTATTGTGGCATGCTGATCTCTTACTCATTTTAACTCACAATCTACACTCTTTGGCCACGGCACATCTTATAATTTCATTTAGTTTAGAAAACACAACTTGCTACAAATAATTTAGTGTTGTCCATTAGCCTTACATAATGAACTAACACCTGCCTTTGGTCCTTAGCATACAGTTTCTGAATCTTTGAGCCCACAGCCCATACAGAGTAGGTAAAGGATTTGAAAGGAAAATGCATTTAGGGGGCAGCAGCTACAACCAATTAATTTTATTTTTGGAGTTTCCATTATGAGGCAAATAAATGAAAGGCTTCTTGAAGGTCAAACAAGCCATGCTTAATGAGTTATGGGCCGTTACATAGAAATGTCTGCAGTTAATTGTCCTCTTGAGTGCTGGGCTTTGATTAAGAGAGGTCAGCGCACCTCATCAGCCAAGCTGTTCACTACGGATACAAAAATAAGAGGCCGAAAACAGGTTGTGCAAGGAAACCTTATAGCCATAAAAATGCCAGGTGCTGTTGGCTTCAATCCACTTTTGTTATTACCCACAAAATAATGACAAGTACTGTGTAATCATCATCAATATCTAGTTAATGTAACTGTGATACAGCACAGTCGAGAGCCATGTCACCTCATCTCACACCTGATCTGTGTTCTTGTGGAGTTTGCATGTTCTCCCCATGATTGGTAAATTAAGTCAAATACAGATCAAGTGACTTTATTGTCACACCATCCATACACAGTGTTTCAGCATACATTGGGCACAAAATGAAGTTCCCCAGGACTGCGACGCAACATATACATAAACGGTACAGATATAACATAACAGAGGACGCTGCAAGACAGTAAACAATTATACTGTACTCTACTCCAGGGGTCAACAACCTGTGGGTCGCGGAACAATTTTCAATGGCACACAGATTGAATTGAAATATAGTAAAAAAAAAATATTTTGATATATTTTGCATATACAACTCGCATGGAAATGGAAACCATGTGTTCAGTGCAGGTCGTGGTACGTTAAAACAAACTTCTTGTTATTATATTTTAATTACAGCACATGTGTTCATGTTCCGTATCCCCCACCCACGTTTTTTCACATGCGACTCTCAGTAAAGGGAAACCATGTGTTCAGTGCAGGCCGTGGTACGTTAAAACAAACCCCTTGTTATTATTTAGTAATATACTGCCCTAAAATGGCTCATAAAAGACAAAAACTTGATGTTCGCTCTTTTCAAGTTTCTTTGACAAATGAATGTGGATTTGTACAACAAAAGGATCGTGTGGTGTGTGCATTATGCTGTGAAAGTGTCGTGTGTCGTACGTCAAGTGTACAAAGACATTGTCAAACTAAACATCAGTCCAGTTTTAAAAACTCTGATGAGAAAAGTAAAGCTATAAAAAGGGCTGTTTCTGGCTTTAAGAAACAAACTACTTATTTTAGTCAAATAATTGGAACCAAAAATAAAGCCACCGAATGTAGTTATAAACAAATTTGACAAAACATTCTTTTTACGTAGGATCCGATGTATTTTAAAATATAGAATGATCAATAATATAAGATCTGGTTATAATGGGCTTCTGAAGTATATACATTTGAAGCCCATTATAACCAGGACAATTTTGATGCTATATATAACTAGGGGGCTTCACCCCCTGCTTGCTTCGCCCACCAACCCCCTCGGCCTGCACTACATGCCAGCCACCTCTGCCGCTCACGTATGCGGATTTCACTTTCACCAAACAACAAATCTTTTAATTCTCGCAGATAGGCCTCTTCATTGGGAAGAAACACAGCTTCTCCCTGATGGCAACACAAATTAGACAATCTACAAGTCTCCAAGTTTAAAGCCGAATAATATATTCAATCTCTTTTCGCTGTTCCGTTATTTCCATTTGTTTGCGCTAATGCAATCTTTACTATCATTTTTTTGAGACTTTCGAATTTTTGTACTTCCATTATCTCTAACCTGCTCTACATGTGTATCATGCCAACGTTTTTGAATTCTTTATGACGTCTCACTTTGTAATCTACTCTTTGTCTTTTATTTCTGGCCCCGTGTGTGGTTAAATCTCTTGGCACAAAGACTCGTCTCACAGGACGTGAAAGTATCTCTCTGAAAAAGTCTCGTCTCATCCCAGGATTTTTTTACTGGTAGAATTATGTTGGCATGCGGAATAACATTGTAACATTGGTTCAGCACGAAACTGCTGAAAGGTTGAAGACCCCTGCTCTGCTCTACTCTACTCTACTCTACTCTACTCTACTCTACTCTACTATACTATACTGTACTATACTATACTATACTATGTTAAAAGATAAGTGAATAAATAACAGGTACAGTGCCTTGCAAAAGTATTCATACATAGTTTTCTTGTTTTGTCACATTACAACCTCAAATTAAAATGGATTTTTGGGAAGTTAATACCATTTTATTTACACAAGATGCCTGCTGCAATATTTTTATTGTGACACAAACAATAATTAAGATTAAAAAAACAGAAATCCTGAGTGTGCATAGGTTTTCACCCCCTACAGTCAATACTTTGTAGACACCCCTTTTGCTGCAAGTCTTTTATTGAATGTCTCCATTAGCATAGCACAACTCGACACTAGGATTTTCAGCCATTCCTCAAGGCAGAACTGCTCCAACCCCTTTAAGTTCAATTGGTTGCACTGGTGTACTTTGATCATCAAGTCATGCCACTGATTCTCCATTGGAATCGAGGTCTAGGCTTTGGCACGGCCATTCTAGGATATTTCAGTGTTTCTCTGTAAACCACTCCTGTGGAGTTTCAGCAATGTGTTTATGGTCATTCATCATCCTACTGGAAGGTGAACCTCCATCCCATTCTAAATCTCTTGCAGCCTGAACCAGGTTTTCCTTAAGAATTGCCCTATATTTAGTGCCATCCATCCACTTCAATCCTGACCAGTTTTCCTGTCCCCACAGCATGATGCTGCCACCAGCATGCTTGACTGTGGGACTTGTGTTCTCGGGGTGATGGGAAATTTTGAGTTTGCACCACACATAGTGTTTCCAATGATGACCAAAATGTTCAATTTTATTCTCATCTGACCAGAAAACCTTCTTCCATGTGCTTGAGGAGTCTGCCATATGTTGTTGGGCAGACTGTTTTCTTATTTGTTTCTATAAGCAATGGCTTTTTTCTGGCCACTCTTCCATAAAGCCCTACTCTGTGGAGTGCATGGTTTAAAGTTGACTTATGGACAGATACTCCCATCTCTGCTGTGGATCTTTGCAGCTCCATCTTTGTTACATCTCTGATTAATGCCCTCCTTGCCCGGGCTGTGAGTTCTGGCGGGCAGCCTTCTCTTTTCAGGCTTGTAGTGGAGCCGTTTTCTGTAGTGGATATTTTTCTATAAATCAGCCCTGATCTCTAGTTCTCCACAATGTTGTCTTTGGCCTGTCTTGGACCGCTCCTTAGTCTTTATGTTGCTTGCTGAGTGGTGTTGCAGAGTCGGGGCCTTTCATAATAGGACTGTTTATATCATGTGACAGATTATGTGACACTTTGATTGCTCACAGGAGGACCCTAATCGAGTAGTCATGTGACTTCTGAAATTAATTGATGGGACCAGATATTATTTAGGTGTGTCTTAGTGAAGGGAATAAATACAAATACTCTCACAACTTTTCAGTTTATACTTGTTTTTTATATATACACAAAGTATTTTATTTTCATCCCATTTCAACAATTTGTCTGTATCATAAAATCCAAATGAAAATCCATTTCAATTCCAGGTTGTAATGAGAAAAAACAGGACAAACGCAGAGGGGGTTGAATAGTTTTGCAAGGCACTGTAAATGAATAGATAGGAATAAATTGAAATACCCAGAAATAAATAAATGAATGATAATAAAAACCAACAATAAAGATAACAGTTGTAGCAAATGTAATATAAATAAAATACTAGGTGCAGATCAGAGGGCAGCTGGACAGCACAGAGTTCAGAGTCTGGACGGCCAAGGGGTGGAAGTTGTTGTAGAACCTAGCAGAGCGGGTTTGGATGCTACGGTACCTTCTGCTACATGAAAGTGGGACAAAAAGATCATAAGAGGGTTGGGAGTGGTCTTTCACAATGTTATAGGCTTTGCAGATGCATCATTTTATAAAAATGTCTTTAATGGAGGCCAGAGAGGTCCCAATGATCTTTTCTGCTGTGCACACTATATGCTGTAGGACCTTACGGTCAGAGACACTGTAGCCCCCAAACCAGAAGGTGAAGCACCTAGCCATGCTCTCAATGGTGCCCCTTTACAATGAGGTGAGAATAGGGGGAGGTGGGCTTGCCTTCCTCAGCTGCCAAAGGAAGCGAAAATGCTGCTGTGCCTTCTTGGCTTTGGAGGTGGTGTTAACTGTCCAAGTAAAAATCAGCTACCAAGTGCACACCAAGGAATTTGGTGCTCTGGGTTAAATGCACCGCAGAGCCCTCGATGTGCAGTGGGGTGTGGACGGCATGGTCCATAGTGAAGTGAACAATCATTCCTTTCATCTTGTCCACATTAAGAGACAGATTGTTGCACTTGCACCAGTCCGCCAGTCATTGTATCTCCATTCTGTAAGCTGACTCATCCCCATAGCTGATGAGACCCACCACTGTTGTGTCATCAGCAAACTTAATGATGGTATTAGAGCTGTACACAGCCATACAATCAATGAATCGGCAGAGTGAACAAAATGAGACATCCTCTTTCAACAGGACAATGCACCCTGGTTTAGGAATGGTGTGAGGAACATGACAAAATGTTCGTGGTGTTGACTTGGCCTCCAAATTCCCCAGATCTCAATCCAATTGAGCATCTGTGGGCTGTGCTGGAAAAACAAGACAGATCCATGGAGGCCCATCTTTCAACTTACAGGACTATAAGGATCTGCTGCTAATGTCTTAGTGCAGATACCAGAGGACACCTTCAGAGGTCTTGTAGAGTCCGTACCTTGATGGGTCAGAGCTGTTTTGGTGGCACAAACACAATATTAGGTAGGTGGTTTAATGTTGACAGTGCTGATCAGTGCATACAATAATAATAATAATAATAATAATAGATGATAATCATGATAGACTTTATTTGTCTCCAGGGGAAAGTTGGCTTTTAATGGAAGCTCATTAAATAATAAGTAAATATATACACACTGCGGGGTCTGGTTAAAAGTTTCTGGGACTCTTTGGGAGATGCTGAAACTTTCCCCGAGGGGCCCATTTTGTAAGCACAGCTGTTCACAGACTTAACTTGCCATGCTATTTTGGGAACACGTAATCACTGACAGAAAAACAGCACATTGCCCGTGCAATCTTTTGGGAACAGAGCACATGACGTGGTTTGCATAATCTTTAGGTTGGCAGTGCTTGGCGTAGTATGGTACTTAGGCTAGTGGGAACTTTATATATTTCATGTGCTTATTTGATTTTATCTGCATATTCATTTATAAGTTAATACATTAGTTGAGTCTAATAAGAAGACACATAACAAACTTTAGTTTATGTCAGCTTCTTGTGGGTTTAACAAGTAGGCTACATTGAAATAGACGTGCGGGTTTCTTAAGTTTATCAGAAAAGAAGTCGTCTGTTTAGAGTCTAGTCAGCATTTATAAAGATACTTATTAACCAAAGGTGTGAATTTCTAAGGTCATGCAAACTGGGCCACACGCACACATGCACAATCCATTGTAAACACCAGAATTAGTAAAAACAAAGACAATTAAAATGAAAGAAAACTTCTGACTTGGCAGTTCCAGTCCCAGTGAGGCACTATGCAGGCATATTGCTGTTGGTATTAAGGAGCCCCCATAGCATTTTTCTGACACACTTCTGCTGTATAATTCGCAGTCTGAAAGACCTCAGTGTTTGTGTGTCAGAGAGAGGAAGTTCAGCATTGTTTATAATGGCCACTAGTTTTGCTTTGACCTCCGCGGGGGTCTGCCTGCCCTTTTTAATTAGCTTGTTGATTTGGTGGGCCTCTCTAGAACTGATGTTACCATCTCAGCACACCACAGACTGGCCATCACAGAGCTGTAGAAGATGTGTAGGATCTCACTTTCCACATGTTCTCCTAAGAAAAGAGCCTGCTCTGCCCTTTCTTATATAGTTGCTCCATGTTATGAGACCAGTCCAACATGTCATTGATTTGTACCCCAAAGTACTTGTAGGCGTGGGCCATCACCACATCCGCTTCCTGAATGGTGACCAGACAAACTGTAGAAGCTCTTTAGTGAAAGTGGAAGTCAATAACCAGTTCCTTGGTTTTGCTGATGTTAAGTTGCAGACAATTCTTTCTGCACCAAGAATTATTATTATAATTATTATTATTAGCCCTGTATTAATAAATGTATGTGCGAAACTGCCCAACAGCCCAAGGTGCTCCGTCCTTATTCCTGCTCTATACTCGTGAGCTTGAATTGGAAGTAAATGTGACCAAAAAAAAAAATGGAGAAATGAATGAATAAAAAATGCAATACAATATCGTGAGATTGGCTAGTGGTGAGTAATTACTGTAAAAACTTACACTTCGTAATGGTGTTATTTGCTTGTTTTAGTCTTCTAGCATTACCTAAAACAGCTTCATGCATTTCTGTGTGCGTTTACTCGCCTGAAACAACATTGGTGGCATTACGTTTTATTGCAGAAGATCTGATGAAGGAGTTCTTGGGTTTACCTTTTCTAGTGTTGGATGAGGGTGATGTAATAATAAACTCTTAAAAATGTTATTTCTAAAAATGGCACTATTTCTGGGTTGTGTGGCTCCTCATACAGCCATTGCTTGACAAAGAACCACTTCATTCAGGGATGGGTTTCTTGTGTATAAAACTGGCTCTTCAGGCTTCGAAAAGATTCCTAAAACAGAAATCATAGCAGTAGAGATGTTGTACCATGTTAGCCATAGATTGATGCAGGAGAAAGTAGGGTGAAATGACACCTTCTATTGACTAACTAAATAGATTACAAATGCAAGCTTTCAAGGCAGTTAAGGCCCCTTCATCAGGCAAGGGGTAACCTTTAACCATATCTTGCAAGTTGTTCTCCAGGAGAAGAATGAAGTTGTAGACCTCTTCTTGGATATTCATTTTGAGGCTGTAGCAAATTTTTATTAGATTTTTTCATAGCCTATCTGAGCTTCTGATGCATAGCTGTTCTGCAAATCGGCATTTGTAAGTGTGTATGGTTGGATTTTGTATCAAGAGGCCTTTAGGAATGAGGTTTTCTTTTTTGCATTTGGTCAAGAAGAAGATATTGCTGTCCAAGTGGGCTAGTTTCTTCCATCGGGTTTTCAGTTCCATGTGACTCCAGTACATTGTGGTGTCTGGTATATCTATAGCAGTAGGGTGTTGCACTGTGTTAGCCATAGATTGATACAGGAGAAAGTAGGGTGAAATGACACCTTTTATTGGCTAACTAAATAGATTACAAATGCAAGCTTTTCAGACAGCTAAGGCCACTTCATCAGGCAAGGTCAGTAATGTCTAATAGGCTGCCTGGCAGGATACAACAGATCAGGAGACTCCTTTTAAAATCAGGAACCTTTAGGTTTTCACACATCTGTAACACTGCACAATAAAGTTTTTGCTTCTTGAACACTGTTGGATGTTTCTTATAGATTTTTGGGTGCTGATTACGAATATCACATCAAAATTTACCCATCATGTACCGTTTCAGAGATTTTTTCTTATATTTATATACAAACATTTTCACTCCCGTAAGTGACTTATCAACAATGGTTTGTGCAGCCTGGGCATGTCCAGGCATGGAATCAGGCCAGCATGGAAGCTGTTCTGTGGAAGTTGACATCCTGGGCAGCTATGAACGAGCTTGACACTGTCTCAGCGTGCTATAAAGATGGCTTGCATACACCGATCCTGCTCATTTGGTTAATATACTGTAGATAGTCAGTGTGTATGTATAGTATCAGTATAGTAAAGTATAGTATCTGTAGCAATATAACAGTAAGTAAGCTTGATGCTATAGACGTTTTGGTGTCGGGCGATATGTCTTGTCAATGTCGTAACAGCTGCTATACATTCTGCTATATCTGTGGCGAATATACACGTGCACCTCAGAGACATTAGATGACTGCTCTTGTGATGAAAGCTTATCATCTGTATTTCGGCTGCAAAATTGGTGATCAAGACAAGGAATGGGCGCCTCACATTTGCTGTGTGACATGTGCTGTCAGTCTGAGCTCCTGGCTCAAAGGAATTCGAAAGACGATGACGAAAGACAGCTGGAGAAAAAAAACAAAATCTGCAGGGGTTCCAGGCCATGAGACTGCCCAGCCCCCTTTAGGCATTCTACCTAACATAAATTACCTCAGTCAGTCCTCATTATATTCAGGGTTCTCATGGAAGAATTTGATGATGACGGTCATGTGGACTTCTGGCTGTGTAATCCATCAGTGTAGGGACATCACGGTGCTTTGAATAGGTGGTGATGGTGCAGATTGCCACCACAGAAAACCAGAAAAAGAACAGAAGTGAAAGTAAGGGTTAGTATGGATTTTGAACCCATCAGGAATAATAATGATAATTAATTGAATATACAGAGCATTAGGATTAAACTAAAATGAAGCTATGATAAAGTTTATATAATGTGTTTTCAGCAGTTTTTTAAAGTGCTCCACTGTATTAGCCTGGTGAATTTCTATTGGTCAGCTATTCCAGGTGTTAGGTGCATAACAGCTGAAGGCCGCCTCACCATTTCTTTTAAGTTTAGCTCTTGGAATTGTAAGCAGACACTCATTTGAAGATCTAAGGTTACGATTTGGAGTGTAAGGTGTAAGGCATTCTGAAATATTGGATGGAGCAGATTATTTAAGGCTTTGTAGACCATAAGCAGGATTTTAAAGTCAATTCTAAATGACACAGGTAACCAATGTAGTGACATCAAAACTGGAGAAATGTGCTCGGATTTTCTTTTCTTAGTTAAGATTGTAGCTGCTGCATTTTGCACTCGTTGCAATTGATTTATGTCTTTTTTGGGTGGTCCAGAGAGGATTGCGTTACAGTAATCCAGTTGATTGAAAACAAAAGTGTGAACTAATTTTTCAGCATCTTGCAGTGATATAAGAGGTCTAATTTTGCTATATTTCTTAAGTGAAAACATGCTGTCCTAGTAATCTGATTAATATGTGATTCAAAATTCAGGTCAGAGTCAATAGTTACCCCTAAATTCTTTACCTCCATCTTGACTTTTAATCCTAATGCACCAAGTTTATTTTTAATAACTTCATTATATCCATTTTTGCCAATCACTAAAATTTATGTTTTCTCTTTATTTAGTTTGAGAAAATTACTACTCATCCATTTAGAAACACAAGTGAGACATTGTGTCAGTGAATCAAGAGAGTCGGGGTCATCAGGTGCTATTGATAAATACAGTTGTGTGTCATCAGCATAGCTGTGGTAGCTCACGTTATGCCCTGAGATAATCTGACCTAATGGAAGCATGTAAATCGAAAAGAGCAGCGGACTCTGGGTAGAGCCTTGTGGAACACCATATAGAATATCATGTGTCTTTGACGTATAATTACCACAACTAACAAAGAATTTTCTACCTGCCAGGTAGGATTCAAACCAATTTAAGACCCTGCCAGAGAGTCCCACCCATTGACTAAGGTGATTTCTTGGAATATTGCGATCAATGGTATCAAATGTGGCAGTCAGGTCAAAGAGGATGAGAATAGATAAACAGCCTCTGTCTGCATTTACCCGCAAGTCATTTACTACTTTAACGAGTGCAAGTAACCACAGAAGAAATGTTCTGATCTTTGGAAAATGGGAACTGAAAGAGAATGTGCGCTAACAGGCCCGTTGTGTAAAGTTAGGTGACCAGTGATTGGCAAACCTAATGGCCTATTCTGGTGACAAATATTTTTATGTCACTTGTCATTTGTTTCCCTCCAATGCAGCATGATAGCGCAGTACTACTATCTTTCAGCTGGCAGACTGTTGGTGGGCACATATAACCCCACCCAATGCAAATGTTTTGTCCTGTGGATGAACATTAGAACATTAGAAAAATCTGGATGAAAACAGGCCTTTCAGCACAACAAAATTTGCCAGTCCTATCCACTCCATTCTTCTAAAATAACGTCAAGTGAAGTTTTAAAAGTCTCTAAACTCCTACTGTCAACTACACTCTCTTGGTCATTTATTCCATACATCTGTGGTTCTCTGTGTGCAGAAAAACTTCATAATGTGCAAAATGTACCCTTAACTTTCCGACTGTGTCCCCGTGTTCTTGATGAACTCATTTTAAAATAACAGTCTCGATCCACTGGACTAATTCCCTTCATAATTTTAAACACTTCAGTCATGTCATTTCTTAATTTTCTTTTGCTTAAACTGTAAAGGCTCAGCTTTTTTAATTCATCCCATGTAGCTCTGGAATCAGCCTAGTTGCTCTTCTCTGGACATTTTCTAGTGCTGATATGTCCTTTTTGTAGCCTGGAGACCAAAACTGCACACAGAACTCCAGATGAGGCCTCACCAGTGTGTTATAAAGCTTGAGCAGAAACTCCTTGAACTTGTACTTTACTCATCTGTTAGCCTTCTTAATGGCTTCTGAACACTGCCGGTCAGGCCAAACCAGTTCATCCTGGAACTGTCAGGTGCCAACCTGGAACATTAGTCCATCACAAAGCATTATTGACTTAAGTGGAGATTCTGAATTGGTCTAATGTAAATCTGACTAGCACACTATCCATAGACTCCTACTGCCTCGTGCTTGGTGTCATCATGAGACTACAGCTAATAATAATAATAGTAATAGTAATAATAATAATACAATTTTATTTATATAGTGCCTTTCTCATGCCCAAGTCACTTATAGTTAGGGTTAGTGTTACAGGGCTTCCTTCTTAATGCAAAAAAGGAATTCATATGTGCATACAAAGAATTGCCACCCTACCGGTGTAGGTACCCACCTTGTGCCTGATGCTGAAGCTCCAAGTAGATAAGAGGGTTAAAAAATAGTTGAATGAATGAAAGGAAAATCTGTCAGCTAGTAAATGCACAATATGGTTCATGCAAGACTATAGACAAGTCAATACAGTTATTGTTAAACCTGCTTAGTCCAATTCAGGGCCAAAAGCCATGCGACCTGAACTTCAGAACAGGTAACAACCCAAAGGGCCAGTACTTGGATGGGAGACCATCTAGATAAAGCTCAGGTTGCTGCTGAAAGAGGCTGCTTACCCTTTGCCGGTGAGGGGATCCCAATGCCCCAATGAAGCGATGGGGACACTGAACTGTAAATATGGCGGCATCCTTTTAAGGAAATGTAAAACCGAGGTCCTGACTCTCTGTGGTCATTAAAGATCCCTGGGCATCTTTTAAAAAGAGTAGGGTTTATCCCAATGTCCCAGCAAAGTTACCCACCTCAGTCTTGTTATTCTGACCATATAATCATCCTCAATCTCTTATTGGCTATCTATTTCTCATCTTCAGCAGCTACTAGCTAATATGTGGTGAGTGTACTGGTGCAAAATTTGGCTGACATTGCATCATCCAGGTGGATGCTACACACAGAAGAGTCAGTGATAGCACCCCCTGGTGTACCGAGGTGGTAGTGCATACTCTGAAAAGTCTGCAAGGTGATCCTCTGACGTTCATGCATGGCATGACCTTTTATTTGGGACTGTGCTTTCTATACAGTATTATTTATGATTCCCACCGCTCTTATAATGGCTTTACAGAGTCTTTCACTCAGACTCAAGTTGTGCTGAACAGTCACAAGACAACAGAGTGTCACACCAGGAAACATTTTAAAGGTGACAAATGCTGGCCTCTTCTTATTTCTTCTTCTTCTTGTTCTTCTTGTTCTTGTTCTTGTTCTTGTTCTTCTTCTTATTATTTCATTTATTGGCTTAAGAAGTTTTACATTCTCAGTCGCCTGTTGCTGTCTGGTCACTTTTCCCTCACTTCCTTTGACTGGTATTGTTCATGTCCGTGAACTTTCCTCCAAAATGAAGAACTACTAAATGATCTGCAAAATGAAACAAGTCGATTCCGAAGCAAAAAGCTGCAAAGGGGCAGTGTGGCTCAGTGGTTAAGACACAGGATGATAAGCAAGAATAGTGTCAATTCAGTTACAATTGTGACACAATGAAGAAGTCCATTCACTTCATCTTGTTCTACATTAAAAGACATATACAGTGCCTTCAAGAAGCCTTCAGACCTTTTCACTTTTAACACATTTGTTATGTTGCAGCCTTGAGCTAAATTCACTTCAAATCATTTTCCCATCTCAAACAACACTCAGTACTCCGGAGTGTCAAATTGAAAACAGGATTTTAGAAATTTTTGCAAATTTATTAAAAATTAAATCCCATAGTGGAGTATAAAGCAAGACATGAGGTTGAAGGTACTGCCTGTAGAGCTTAGAGACAGGATTGTGTTGAGGCACTGATCTGGAGAAAGCTACAAAAAAATCCCCACTGTTACCTCCATAATTTGCATATGGAAGAAGTTTGGAAGAACCACAACACTTACTAGAGCTGGCCACTTGGGCAAACTGAGAAATCATTGGAAAAGGGCTGTGATAAGAGAGATGACCAAGAATCCGATGGTCACTCTGTATGAGCTCCAGAGAACCTGTGTGGAGATGAAAGACACTTCCAGAAGGAAAACCACCATTGCAGCACTCCACAAATCAGAGCTTTATGGCAGATTGGCCAGACAGAAGCCTGCCCTCAGTAAAAGACACATGGGAACCCACTTGGGGTTTACAAATACTCACCTAAATAACTCCCAGACTGTGAGAAACAAGATTCTCTGATGTGATGAAACCAAGATTGGCATTGTGTCCGGAGAAAACCAGGCATCATTCATCACCTGTGCAATACAATTCCAAAAGTGAAAACTGGTGGTAGTAGCATCATTCTGTGGGATTGGTGAATGCAAAATTAGACAGGATTGAGAGTAAGCTGAATTGAGTAAAGTCGTCTTTAATGACTCTGGATCTCAGACTGGGCCAAAGATTTGCATTCCAACAAGACAATGACCCTAAGCACAAAACAAAGAGAATACAGGAATGGCTTAGGGACAACTCTGTGAATGTCCTTAAGTGGCCCAGCCACAGTCAGAACTTGAATCCAATTGAACATATCTGGAAAGGCCTGATGATAGTGTTCACTGTGGGTGAGGAAGCTGGACGAAAAATGAAGTACACCATAAAAATGCCACACTGACAGGCATGGGGCCTGAACTCAGAATGTACGTGTAGATGTACAAGGCAGCACCTCACCATGTAGACATTTGTGCAAGTTTTAGAGCTCTGTACAAAATTGTGACATTTATATTTTTTATTGTTCTTAAGACAGGTCCATGCCAAAAGTTATTCTGGCACAAATCAGAAGCCCTTTAATTTCATTTGTACTTTGTGTTCCCCCAGATGCTGGTATCCAGATGTTTTCTCTCTTGTCTCACTTTGAGTTTACTGTTGGAAGTGACTCGAGGCTTTGTATTGCACAACAGCCAGCAACAGGTAAGATGGCACTTTTTATGCTTTCTCTTTTGTTGTTTTTGAATGCCAGTGGCCACTGACCCATTAGCAATGTGGTTTCGTCCCTAAGTTGACCCTAAACTACCCATGCTAAGAACAGACTGCTTGGTCATAATCAGTCAGACATTAAAAGGGTGGGCTATTTGACCAAGATAACTCTACTTACCATTGTCAACCTGATACAGCTGGTTAGATTTATCAACATGTCATCTCTCCTCATCCTGATAGATCTCTTCTCTGCCTTTGACATGGTCAACTACCAGATCCTCCTGCCCACCCCCTGTGACCTTGGCATTACTGGGTTTGAGTCCTAGGTCTTGGGCAGATCATACCATGTGTCCTGGCAAGGGTAGATGTCAATGGTGCACCACGCAAGCAAGGGAGTGCCCCAAAGATCGGTGCTGGGCCCTCTCCTCTTCTCTATATATACACCACCTGACTAGGTCCCATCATTCAGTCCCATTGATCTCTTCCCAGTGCTATGCAGATTATATGCAGCTCTATCTGCCGTTCTCTCCAGAAAACTACACTGTATCAGCTAGATTCTCTGCATGTCTCTGATTTTGCAACCTGGATGAAGGAACACCATCTCCAGCTCAACCTGGCAAAGACAAAACTTGTTGTCCCAGCTTGTTCATCTGAACCATCTCTGCTCATTATCACTAAAACTCACCCAATTGGTATTCAACCTTGGGGTGGTGATCGCTGATCAGCTGTCCTTCACTGACCATGCTGTAACTGTCTCTTGGTCTTGCAAATTCTCGCTGTACAATATCTGTAAGATCAGACCATATCTGATGGAGTATGCAGCCCAATACTTGGTCCAGGTTTTGGTCTTGCCACATCTGAACTACTGCAACTCTCTCCTGGCAGGAGTATCACCATGTGTTACCAAGCCACTGTAGATGATTCAAAATCCAGTGGTACATCTGGTGTTCAACCAGCCATGGTGGACACATGTTACTCCTCTTTTCAGATCTCTACAATGGTGTCCTTAATGTTTGCCTACAGAGTAGTCAGTGAGGTCAGTACCTATATATATATGGAGACACTTGTGAGGTCCTATGCTCCTTATCAACCACTCAAGTCTGCCAGTGAATGGTGTCTAGTGATGCTACCTATGCTTGGCATTAAATCTCAGTCCATACTCTTTTCATATGTAGTTCCTAGTTGGTAGAACAAGCTGCCCAACTCCTTTAAAAGTTCTGAGTCCCTCAAGGCGTTTAAGAAACAAATGTTGGTGAATTTCTGTCTATTAGGTTTTTGTAACCTAGAAATTGTAACTCGGTTGCATTTTGTTCTGAGCTCTTCACTTGTGGTTATAAGTTTTGTACCCTTGTCCAATAACACTTGTTCCCAAACAGTCCCGTTGAACTCTTTTGTAAGTCGCTTTGATTGAAAGTGCCTTCTAAGCAAATAAAGGTAAATGTAAATCACAAAGACCTGAGTTTAGCATCCCACATGTGTCCCAGATCATTTTGCTTAACCCACCACTGGAGAATTACGGAAAAACTTGTATGGCCCAGTTTTGATTTACAAATCAGGTCAAGTTAAAACATCAATGAAATAAATGCGTCCTGTGACAATCTTATATTTATTTTATAATAGCTGATTTACCTGTGGAAGTTCAGTCACATTTATAGTGCCCTGAATAGCAACATTACACCGAGAACAAATGAAAGGCTTTCTGACAGGATGGGCTTTATCTGCAGAAATTCTGAATTTGAGTAAGCAGGGTTGTAGGTGGACAGATAATTAGATAATTTCAAAAATATTCCGCTTCAAAGACAGCAACGATGATTCCAAAGAATCAGATTACTTGACACGATTTGGAAAAGAATTCCAAAATCATAGGAAATACACTTCAAAAAAATTCAGACAAAGCGTCAGTAGGTTTTGCAGCATAGGATCCAAGTTACCAGAACTATTCTATAACATTTCAGTAATTTTCTACCACTCTGATGCTGATCTTTCTGATCATAAAATAAGTCATTACAATTGCAATTGACGAGAAGAATTCATAATTAATTGCAGAATTACGGTATTTGAGGATTCCTCTAGAGTGTTTCTTTTTCTTGCACGATTTGGCTCAAAAACTAATCTGCACATCGTCATCTCATAACAGGCTTAAGTTTTGAGTTTGCCATTTTTCCGTCCAGCCGTTTTAGCTCTTTACCATCCTCAGGAATCTGTGACATACACACACAGACAGACACACACCCATCATTGAGATATCGATGATTTTGGTATTGGGGACCCTAAAACATTTCGCTCCTCTCCCATAAATGATAGGTTATGGTGGAGGAGGGCGCAAAGCAAAAAGTGTATTTCCAGAAAACTGAGCCAAAGATACTGAATTGTTTTCAGCAAGGAAAAATGTTATTATGTGTAAGAGAATCATGCAAATACCAAAACATCTACAAAAATACAGTAGGAAAGATCTGTCTGGTGTCCACTGCCTGTACTGATTCAGATTTAGTACTCATCCTTCGTGTGATATGTTTTGAGACAGCCACCAACACACAGCCAGATGTCACAATCGGGACAGTATCGCGTGTTTCGTCTCACGTTTTTTCCCTTGCTTGCGCATGAGAAGGTAGAATGTCAAGGCCAGATCCATATTATTGATGCACCCCTTATGGTAGAAATCAACATCTTAATTAAAGAAAAAAGAAAGCTTGTCCTCTAACAAGATAAGTCTGATGAAGCTTTTTGGTCAGTAATCAGGCAGTAGAAAAGCCGCTCGTTGCATCATTTATTACTCTTCAGCTAATACTTGAATGATCACGAATGATCAGAATGGTCCGAGAAACAAAGGATAGAGGTTCATTTTATAAACTATTGAATTTACATACAGTGTCAATCAATGCATACATTTACTCTGATTGGTTCGTTGGTTTACACCCATTTGATGTACATAAAAGAAAAATCTATTCTTATTCTTCTTATTCCCTTTGGGCTGAGCCACCACCATTGAAATTTCTGTGTATGTAACAACTATCCATTCTGGTTGTGTCCAACACATTTGCTGATTTCTTAATCATCTCATAGTCATCTTTCAGTATATTTTGTGTATTACATCTTTGTCTTTGTTGTTCAATTGAGTATTATCTGTTTTCCTGATATACCTGAGCAGGCTTCTGACATTTATTAACCCTTTATGCTATTTCTTTTGGATGAATGTTATATTTTAATATGAAAAGCATATCAAAACACTTTATTCTAATGGCTATGTGACCACTAAGTCTAATTTCTATCCTAATGGCTATGTAACCACTAAGTCTAATTTCTATCCTAATGGCTATGTGACCACTAAGTCTAATTTCCTTCCACACCCTTGTGTTATTTTAGGCTATAACAGTGCAAGGCTTACTGACTTCCATATTTTTCCTTCCCCAAACATTGACAGTTGATGCATTATGAACAGTGCTTAAGAGGCTAACGTTTTTCTTGTCCTTCCACTTGATCGCAGTCATTTTGCCTTTTTTGCCACAAAGCTGCTTGCACCACGGTGAATCTTCACGTAATTGAATTCATTAAATATATCCCAATAGTTCAGTCATATAGCACCATATCATGTATCAGTTTCCCTATCACTGTCTGATGCCCAATTCACATTGTCATCATTATGATTTGAATTCAACTAATGGTTCTGTTTCAGTTTGTTACATGCCATGTTTTGGATGAAGGCTCCGCTCCTCTCATGAATATTGATGCAATACCTTAGAATGGCACAGACATATTCATGATTTATTGCAGTATAATGTTACTCGTCTCTAGATGGCAGTATAATACTGTCTCAAGTGTTATTCAGCTTAACACTGTAAAGTGGATTATTAAATGTCACCACGAGTCTGACTCAGGTGTAACCTTATTAACAGAGAATCGCACTCTGAGTTACCGCCAAGGAGGTTTAAACCCTGTTCATTCTGGATTAGTCTTACACCAGGAGACCCAAAGCCGTTCCCAAAGCCGTTCCCAAAGGATTTTTATTATAGTTTTGTTTTCCTTGAAGTTCAATTTATTGAGAGGCATTGGGGGCCTCAAGGATTTTTGTTTTGGCTTAGGGGGCCTTAGAAGAAAATATTTTCAGAAGTTAGCAGGTGCTTTTATCCAAAGCAACTTGGTCAAAATGATCAAGTGAGGGGCGGCATGGTGACGAAGTTGTAGCGCTGCTGCCTCGCAGTTAGGAGACCCGGGTTCGCTTCCCGGGTCTTCCCTGCGTGGAGTTTGCATGTTCTCCCCGTGTCTGCGTGGGTTTCCTCCGGGCGCTCCGGTTTCCTCCCACAGTCCAAAGACATGCAGGTGAGGTGGATTGGTGATTCTAAATTGGCCCTAGTGTGTGTTTGGTGTGTGGGTGTGTTTGTGTGTGCTCTGCGGTGGGTTGGCACCCTGCCCGGGATTGGTTCCTGCCTTGTGCCCTGTGTTGGCTGGGATTGGCTCTAGCAGACCCCCGTGACCCTGTGTTCGGATTCAACGGGTTGGAAAATGGATGGATGGATGGATGATCAAGTGAAAATCAGCCTGTTTGGGAACAAGTGTTACAGGACAAGGGTACAAGACTGATCACCGCAAATGAAGACCTCAGAACAAAAGTAGGAGTTACACTTCCTAGGCTACAACTAGTTCAACAGAAATTCACTAAACAAGAGTCTTACATTGAAGGAGTCAAAATATCGAATGGAGATGTGCAGCTGAGTCATCCAACTAGAAGCTACACACACAAAGAGTCTGGACTGAGATTTGATGCTGCACAGTGTGTCAGGAACAAGTGTTACAGGAACATGTACCCCTACAAGTATTCCTGAATCCATTATCTATACAAGTTTCACATATTGGCACTTGGAAGGACTGCCAGATCTTTAAGAATACTGGTTGGCTTCCTCATAGAACCATAGCTTCACAGAGAACCATTTAATTCCGGAAAGGGCTCACTGCATATGAAATTGATTCTTTGGGCTTTGGAAAGTATCCTAATATGTGGTGTGGCGGACGGCCAGGGCCTTTACCCGGCCAGGATGCCCCTGTGATGGAAGGACCAGGCGAGAGGGCTTATTCAGGGTAATACATCTCCTAGAACACAAGAGGGCAACCCCCACTGGCTCACAGCGGGACCACGGGTTTGTAGCTTGCAATCTCAACCCTGCTAGGGTCTGTGGCCACTCCCAGGGGGTACCTGGACAGTTTCTGAGCCCTGGGTTGCAGCACTTCCGCCACACCCAGAAGAGGATCTGGGAGCACCTGGAGCACTTTCTGGTGCCCTACAAAAGGGGCCGCCTCACTCCATTCAAGGAGCCAGAGTAGGGTGGCTGGTACGCCCCCTGGTGGTTTAAACAGAAACTCTTAATGTATAGCAGGCTCCTAGCAGGACACAAAAGATCAAGAACACCTGAACTCAATCTGGGTATATGTATGCACCAAGAGTCCTTTTAAAATCAGGAAGCCATTGCTGTTTCTCAAATCTGTTATCATTTTTTCGTAACCATTTGTGGAACCTGTTACAGATCTAAATAAAAAAGGTTCTTTCTAGACCCTTCATGTGGATGGTTCTTTTGAGAAACAAACATTGTTCCCTTATGGCATCACTCAGAAGAACCACTTTGGCACCTTCATTTTTAAGAGTGTGGGTCTTTCCCATGTTCTGTCAGCACTGGCAGCTTCATACTAGGGGCCAACCTTTTACACAGCATTGAGATCATCCATCCATTCTTTGTCAAAACTCACTTATTCCAAATATAAGGTTGTGATGGACAAAGTCTATCCAAGCTATACTGGACAGGGCACTAATCCATTGCAGGACACAGCTTGGGCACATTCCCAATCGCTCACACCAGTTATTGTAGTACATTTGGTAAAAATGAAATCCTAACGTGATCCATTCCACAGAAAGTCACTCCATGTTCATATGAGTCGAACAGTGAAGACAGAAGTAAATTGATGGGCACCTCTGCCTCTGCCCTGGCCTGTAAGATTTACACCATTTTCAATTTGAAAGGCTGCAGCATAGAGAGTGCCTTGACTCAGAAATGGACACCCACGGTGGTGTAAACACTTAATTGGCCGCTGTGGGGCCGGTGGCATGAACAACACAAGCCGAGAACTCGCCATTAGCAGGGAATTAGACAAAAGAAACAGTCCGGAATATGTGTCCCCAGGGAGTCCCAGCTCCCTCAGTGCTAATTGACATTCAAGGCTCACCTCCAAGCTCTCGTTCTTCTTCCCCAATAGGGCTGCAGAGAGGGACTCGCCACCATATAATAAAGTTAGAGCAGTAAACTGCCGAGCGTTTTAATGGCAAATGGAATTTCAGATGGAGTGTCTTCCTCGTTCAAGCAAATGAAAGCTTTCAAGCATAAAAATCTAATAAACTAAATGCAAGAATAAATAAGTCTGTATATTTTAATGAGGCAGTGTCCTTGGAGAGCCAAAAGTGGAAAGAATTGCTCTTAGACTCCAAAAGCAAGGAGGCTTCTCATGTGGACAGATGAGGAAGTGGAAGGTGCTTAGTCTTCATTTATACTATAAATGCTGAGATTCATGGAAATGGCAGTCTCAAGGTTGCAGCACTCATAATGCCAATCTGCCTTTATATTATGCTGTAGTATAGTGTTAGCTGTGGGAGACCCCTAGGGGCTAAGACTGGCATCTTCTGACTGATTCACACATACCTTGTCTGTGCCCTACCGTAAAGCTATATATGAATAAAGATATCGGAGATGGCGCATTGGCACAGTGGTTAGAGACCTACAGTATTTTCAAAGGAAGCTAGTGCCTGACAGATCCAGCGGTCTGGGTTCAAATCCCACACCAAGGCATTTTCTGCACATCCCAAAATGTAGATGAACTGTTGTTTCCAAAATGTGTGAGTATGTGCTTGACTTAGTCCTATCAGGTTCCTGCCTTGCCCCGGAACCTACTGAGATTTGCTTCACTCTATGTGGATCCTTGAATTAAATTAAGAAGATCTGATATTTTATGTTATAAGATAATGCCATATCTGTAAAGTACTTTGAGCATCCTGTACTTCTTTTCACCAGTGAAATCTAAGCTATTTAGGTCAAGTGGGTCACTGCCTACCCATCATCCTTCAGAGGGCAATGTTGTGTGAAAGTTATATACAGTAAGTAGTATAGTAGCCTTAAAACGTTAGCACACTTTCTCATCTCATCTCATTTTCTGAAACAGCTTTTCCAGATGAGGGTCAAGGTGGCAGCAGTCCACACTTCTTCCTGGGTAATTCCCAGGAGTTTCAAGGCTGGGTCTACTGCAGGGTCTCTGCTGAATGGGATGCGCCCAGAGAAATTGTAGGAGGAGCTGCCTTAGAGGCATCCTTATGAAATTCCCAAAACAGATCAACTGGCTCCTCTCAATCCAGAAAAGCACCAACTCAGCTATGAAGCTTTGTGAATCCTTGAGCTTCTCACCCCATTCCAGAGTGTCAGCCCAGCTATCCTGTGAATAAACGTCATCTCTGCTGCTTGTACTTGTGATCTCATGCTTTTGGTTATTACCCACATCTTATGACCATAGATAATGCCAAGGATGTGGATCAGTTGGTAAGCCGAGAGTTTTATCTTTAGGCTCAGCTCCTGCTTCACCACCACAGACCCCTACAGCACTAGCAGAACAGCTGCCGACAATCCAATCCACTTGTCAATCTCACATTCCCTTTTTCCATCATTTGTGATTAAGATTGCAAGGTACTTGAACTCCTCCACTAAGGGTAGTTGTTCCCCATCACCTGGAGAGAGAACCATGATCTTAGACTTGGAGGTGCTGATCCTCATCCCAGCATCTTCCCGCTCGGTCACAAGAGTCACAGTCAGATGAGAAAAAGAGGACAACATTTTCACAAAGCAACAATGCTACCCCAAGCATCCCCAAATGGACGATCTGACATATATGGCTGTTCCTTAATATCCTGTCCATGAAAACCACAAGGAGTGGTGACAAGATACAACAGCCCCGGTGAATGAATCTGACTTAATGGCAAGCATTTGGACACATTGCGTTCATACAGGGAATGAAGAGCACCCAAGAGCCGCCCTGTTACCTCACATTCCTGCAGCAGCATCCCCCCCGCAACACATGCTGAGGTTACATGGTCATAAAATCTACAAAACACACGTATACTGAGTTTTCACACTCCCATGATCCCTCCAGCAAGTGCACCAGGGAGAAGAGTTAGTCTACTGTTCCACATTGTTCCTCCTGTAATGTAGAATCTTCTTCTATAATATGCTACCGTGGCTGTCCGTTTGTTTGTCCAGGATTTTAAATCACCTGTAGCTCACAAACCGTTTGAACTATTGAGCTGAAATTTGGTACACATATACTACATGACGTCTACTATCCGCTTTCGTGGTGATGATTGACCTCCAAGGTTATTCCTCTTTTTATTTTTATTTAATTTTATTGTAGAATCAACTCTCGGCGGTGGGCAGCAAGGCGGCCATGCAGCACATGCATATGGGTGCCATCCTCATCCTTACCTCCTTCGCCGTCACTTCCCCTACCTCTTCATATCTTAAATCATTCTTGGGGCAAATTGAAGACTTAAGTGCCAGCTTAAGTGAAAAATGAAGGAAAACGTACTAAGCAATTGCAACACAAACACCGACTTAATCAGTTTAATGCAAAAAGATGCCGACGAAAGAAGAGAAGAGCAGGCCGCTAGGGTGGAGAAAAGAAGAGCTGCTCAGGAAGCAGCAAGCGCATCAACCTCTGAGCAAACGAGTGCTAAACGTACAGAGAAAGAGGATGAAAACTATCAATGTTCAAGTCAAATGTATTCACTATTGTTATAATGTTCATGCCCAGTTCAAATTATTCATCACACAGTTGCACTTCCTCTTTTGATTGCATCATCAAAGCCAAACTGACCAATCACACCAAAGGCAAACTGAACAATCAGACTGCTCAGAGGAACCGGAAACACATACACAAACCTTACCGAATTTTTAAATAGTAGATAACAGTATTAAAAAAAAGTGACAGGAAGAAACCCTGGATTAAACATAAAAGGTTTTATTTGTCACCATCTTGTTTCTCGTGGTTTCTCATTGGATGCATCATGAGACCGTGGCCATCACATTACTGACATCAAGGATGTGACAGTATAAACATGCCAGGGTGCATTATCCCTCAGTGGATTAAAACACCTTCTTAAAAATCCTTAGTGTATTTAGTTTAAATTCAAGTAGGCCCTAGCGCTTGATTTGGTTTTGGTTTCCAATTTCATTTCTTATCTCTTGGTTGCCAGTTCTATTGATCTCCCAGTTTGGACTTTCTGCCTGTTCTGTCTTTGTTACGGCTCATTTTGCATCTCGCAGTCCCTTTGACTTCAGCACAAGCGTGTTTCATAAGACCTACTCTTTAAGTGTTTGATCGTGTCTGTGTCTCACTCTCACTCACACTCACTCACGCACACACCCACACCAGCTCCTCATGATGGCTCCGCCACCTTCCAACAGTGTCTCCCAGGTCCGCGTGACCCCACTATTATTATGATTTGCTTTATATCAGCTCCCATTGCGATCCATATTTCAAAAACATGGTGTCAATTACCATTGTTATACTGTTGATTCCCAGCTTTATCTTAAAGTTAGCCCTGACATCACATCATCTTTAAAAGAAATGCTGATGGCGTGTACTGATGATATTAAACTTTGGATGGTTCAAAATTTCCCCCAACTGAATGAAAATAAAACAGAGGTCACTATCTTTGGACCTGCTTCTTTTGCTAATGAATTTGGTCCTCACTTAGTCTCACCAGCAGCAAAAATTCATAATGATGTCAAGAACCTGGGTATCATCTTTGAGTCGTCTCTAAGTTCTGACAAGAAAATCTCCACTCTGGTAAAGTCCAGCTTTTACCAACTGAGGCAAATCTCAAAATTAAAATCCTTTCTGTCACAGAAGGATTAGGAAATAGTAATTCATGCGTTATTTACATCTTGCAGTTCCCTATACAGTATGTGGGTTGCCCTGTTGCACCTTCAACTGGTTCAAAATGCAGCAGCTGGATTTCTAACCAGCACTAGAAAAAGAGAGCATATGTCACCTGTACTGGCCTCTCTTCACTGGCTACCGGTGAGATATCAGATTGACTTAAAAATGTTATTGTTTGTTTTTAAGGCCTTGCAATCTCCTTCATCCTCTCTCAGGAAGAAGGGCTTTGAGGTTATCTGCTCAACTCCTCCTTGCAGTTGCAAGACCAAGACAGCTGAAGTCAAGGGGTCACAGGGCTTTATTAGTTGTTGCTCCTATTCTTTGGAACAATCTACCATTCCATATCAGATCTTCAGATCTAAAAACCCATTTTTTTCTCTTCCGCATTTCATTGTGGGTAAGATCGTCAGGAGGGTGAAGATGGAAATTAAATAGTCATTAACAAACTGTTGTATAATTGTTTGCTTTACAGTAGTCTTGCATGTTCTTTTATACAGCACTTTGGTACAACTCTGGTGCTTTTGTAAATGAATTTGACTTGACTTGACTAGAATTTTCACATCAAACACATTCCTGCCCTTCACACAGTTTCCATAAGCGTTACCCTCCATTGCCAGAGTGGCTCTTTTAGAAGTCCAATTTAGAATCTCCAATTGTCTGTGTGACTGAGAGAGTGTGCCCACAGATTATCTATCCATCCAGCCATCCAACCCGCTATATCCTAACTACAGGGTCATGGGGCGTCTGCTGGAGCCAATCCCAGCCAACACAGGGCGCAAGGCAGGAAACAAACCCCAGGCAGGGTGCCAGCCTACCGCAGGGCATACACATACACACACCCACACACCAAGAACACACGGGACAATTTTGGGATCGCCAATGCACCTAACCTGCATGTCTTTGGACCGTGGGAGGAAACCCACACAGACACGGGGAGAACATGCAAACTCCATGCAGAGAGGACCTGGGAAGTGAGCCCGGGTCTCCTAACTGCGAGGCAACAGTGCTATCCACTGCACCACCGTGCCACCCCAAATTATCTAACATCATCCAAACGTTTCTTTCTTGCCTTCCGTCTGATACTCCACTTGACCCTATGAAGCAAAACAACAAGTTCTTACAATACAATACAATACAATACAATTTATTTTTGTATAGCCCAAAATCACACAAGGAGTGCCGCAATGGGCTTTAACAGGCCCTGCCTTTTGACAGCCCCCCAGCCTTGACTCTCTAAGAAGACAAGGAAAAACTCCCCAAAAATCCCATGTAGGGAAAAAATGGAAGAAACCTTGGGAAAGGCAGTTCAAAGAGAGACCCCTTCCCAGGTAGGTTGGGCGTGCAGTGGGTGTCAAATAGAAGGGGGTCAATACAATACACAGAACAGAACACAAGTAATCCTCAATACAATATAATAGTAAAATAAAAATATTACAAGTACAGAGCAGAATTTAACAGTAGAGGATATCACAAAGGGCGGCATGGTGGCGCAGTGGTAGCGCTGCTGCCTCGCAGTTAGGAGACCTGGGTTTGCTTCCCGGGTCCTCCCTGCGTGGAGTTTGCATGTTGTCTGCGTGGGTTTCCTCCGGGTGCTCTGGTTTCCTCTCACGGTCCAAAGACATGCAGGTCAGGTGCATTGGCGATCCTGAAATTGTCCCTAGTGTGTGCTTTGTGTGTGGGTGTGTGTGTGTGTGTGTCCTGCGGTGGGTTGGTGCCCTGCCTGGGATTGGCTCGTGTCTTGCGCCCTGTGTTGGCTGGGATTGGCTCCAGCAGATCCCCGTGACTCTGTGTTAGGATTCTGCAGGTTGGAAAATGGATGGATGGATGGATATCACAAAATATGATTTGGATTCGTGGAGTTCTTCCTATGCATGAATATCTCTGTTGTGTTAAACAGCATGTAACCCCACAATTGAGTCTTCCCTTCTCCTTCACAGGGTTATGGAAGTCTGAGCTGATCTCCATCCTTGATGTGCACACGCGCTGCACAGCTTTACCTCTCTGATACCAGATTTATTATAACAGATTGAATAAATGATCTTTCTGTCCGGTGCATCAAATCATCTAATAAAAAAGAGAATTTTGCTATCTTGCCTTCATTCACAGTGACACCCGCTTCCAGGCTGCCTCAAATTGAACTTGATTGTGATTTAGAGTCTCTGCTGTTGTACTTCTGTTGTCTTATTTGTTATCTGAAATGTTTTAGACACTTATTGCAACCCAAATGCGCCAAGCGCGCATAAACATGGGTTTACTTAAGATGAGCCCTTGATTAGTTTGCCACATACTAACTGTTTTATTAATGTCCAATTCTATGGGATCATAATGTCGATGTAGCCATTTATTTTCTGAAGCTGGTTTTGTGCATCAGTTGGAGGGCACCATGTACTAACCAAGCCAGGAGGGGCGCATTGATTTGATAGTGTAGTGTGGCTATGTGCTCAGCACAGAAGCACAAGAAAATACACACACACACTACCATGACTGGAAATCCGAGAGCGGACCAAGTGTCGGGGGGTGGTCATGCTATCTCACTGATACCAAAACGTTACTGTATGTACAGTGCCTATAAAATATATTTAAGATTACATTTTTTTTATCTTTCCAATTGAAGCACAGGCAGGTGAAGTGACATTCTCATAGTCACACCGGGTCAGTACAAGGATTTGATCCCACAACCTCAGGGTTTGAAGTTTAAAGTGTGGCGGTAGGGACTGCAGTTTCCCAGGGTGAGGAAATAAAGCAGAAATAAAGAGCTGTTGTTGTTTCACCGCATATCAGTGTCTTGTCTTCTTGGTTATATGTGGTGTGTGGCCACCAGAGGGGGCTCCAGCCACCCAGCCCCGACACAGATGGACACAGATGCAAGTTTTGCCCCACTGCGCACCTTTATTATAGTGGGAAAGCGCTTTTCTTTCGCTCTCCACAGTAGTCCAGTTCCCAAGCACCAAAGCACGATGCTGCACAGTCCTTTCTTTTCTTCCTCATTCAACTTCCCTCCTCCTCTGGCAAGTTCTGTCCACCTCCTCTCGACTGGCTCTCCAAGTAAAGTGAGGTGGCTCCTTTTATACTGCTCCTGGGTGTGCTTCAGGTAGCTTGTTAGCCAGGTCTGCGGGAATCCGAGGTGCTGCTGCAACCCAGGGGGGCTGCTATCTACCACTCTGGAGGAGGCAATGTCCTGTGCACATCTGCTTCCCCGGTCCTTCCAATATATTGGCCTCCCCGCCGGGAAAGAGCCACAACTGTCTATCACAGGTGTCAGAAGTGACAAAACCCAAGTCTTAGCAATATTTCTCTGCAGAAGAGATAATATTATGTGCAGATTTGTCAGTGCATAGTTTATGGGCCGATTAGCCAAAAACGTCAGAAACGACAAACAATTAAAAAGTGGTGGGAAAGAGGAAACGATCACAACAGACTTGTTGCGTACCAAAGCTCTCTGTTAGAACATGGATTCACTCCAGATCATTTAATAATGGGGAGAAACTGACACTCTTCAGTACCCCAGCCAAGATGGACCCTAAATCGCCAGACCTGCCAGCTTTTCACAGGAGGGATGAGGAAGTGAAGACTAAGCAGGCAGTTTACTTTAATCTGCGACATCACTCCGGACCACTCCGAGAGTTCACTTCAGAATTGAAAGTGTGAACACCACAGAGGAGGCGCCAGGTGTTGTCTTGAGATCGGCCAACACACCAGAATCAAATTTGGTGGCGACTGAAAGGGGTTGTCTTAGGAGGAATAGTTTAGCTTCGGCCTACTGTCAGGAAGGGTTTCCAGAGTACCTGAATGACTGAATTTATAATTAATCAAAAGAGAATTAAAATAATTTCTTTTAGCAGAGTTCATGAGTCATAGGTAAAGAGCGGGGGGATTTTGTTAAAAGAAGGTTTGTTTTAAAATGTGTACTAGTTAGCTAAAAGGAAGAGGTGCAGGTGTAGGGACTGCAGTTCCCAGGATGCTGTGTGCCGAATGTAAGTTGTGAATCTAAAGAGTTGTTGTTGTTTCACCAAGCCATCAGCATCTCATCTCCCTGATTATACACAAAGTCTTAGCCACTACACCACATTGCCTGGGTTTGATTTGATACTAATTAATAGAAGAAAACTCCTTAATGTCAAAGTAAAACAGTTATACAATTTATTTTTGTGTAGCCCAAAATCACACAAGAAGTGCTGCAGTGAGCTTTAACAGGCCCTGCCTCTTGACAGCCCCCCAGCCTTGACTCTCTAAGAAGACAAGGAAAAACTCCCAAAAAAAAACCTTGTAGGGAAAAAAAAATGGAAGAAACCTTGGGAAAGGCAGTTCAAAGAGAGACCCCTTTCCAGGTAGGTTGGGCGTGCAGTGGGTGTCAAAAACAAAGGGGGTCAATACAATACAATACATTGAATAGAACACAAGTAATTCTCAATACAATATTATAGGGCAATAGAAATATTACAAGTGCAGAGCTAAATTCAACAGTAGATGATATCACATAATACGATTTGGATTTGTTTAGAGTCCTAGAGACCTTGACCATCAATCTGCCTCCCCCATTGGCCATTACACAGCTGAGACAGCGCTGGGCCCGCCAATCCAATGAAAGGACCCCTCTACCCAATGATTCCTGTGATCCTCCATCAGGGATGACTTTACCTTAGGCAGGCAAAACAACTTGGCAGGTGGGCAGTAGCACCAAGTGCCACATTTGAGTACCGAGAAGAGAAACAGAACAGGTGAGGGTTAGTAACAAATGATAACTATCATATTACTTACGTTTTAGTGCTAATGACCAACAACAGAGGTGCAATCTGCACAGTTAATCAGCAGCTCTAGTCAGGGTGTGCTAAACTGAAGTAGTAAGTCTTCAGCCGGGATCTGAAAGCTGAGACTGAAGGGGCATCTCTTATAGTAGCAGGTAGCAGACCATTCCACAGTTTAGGGGCTCTGTAACTAAAAGCTCGACCTGCCACTGTTATTTTATTAATCCTCGGAATCATAAGCAGACTGGCATCTTGAGATCTTAATGTGCGCTCTGGTTTGTAAGTCATGATGAGTTCAGATAAGTAAGCCAAAACTTAGACTTTTAAGGCTTTATATGTTAAAAGGAGGATTTTGAAATCTGCCCTAAACTTAACTGGGAGACAGTGTAAGGATTTAAGAACTGGAGTTATGTGTTCATATTTTCTTGTTCTTATAATAATTCTTGCAGCAGTATTTTGGATTAACTGGAAGTTGTATAAAAAAACAATTAGAACATTCAGTGAACAGTCCATTGCAGTAGTCAATCCTACTAGAAATAAATGCATGAATTAATTTCTCAGAATCCCACTTATTTGGAAAACACTTTAATTTCCCAACATTTTTGAGATGGAAGAAACATGATTTAGACAGCTTTGAAATGTGTGCTTTAAATGACATACTAGAGTCAAAGATAACTGTGAGATTGTGGGCTGATTCAGTAAAATCAATGATAAATCGTGGCTCCCATATGCAAACAGCTGAAGGAAGCCCATGGGACAGCACTATAGCCTTACAATGTTTAATTGGGATCTTTGCAGTTATTCTAATGGTGAACACTTGCACCTAACAACATTTGACCAACTTGATCTGGCATGTGTATCAGGGTTTCACAAAGGTCTCACCCTTTTCCTGCTGTCTTTTTTCCCCAAAATGCTGTTCATTTGTTGTGTCTTCATTAATTGTTTTATTTTCCTTAAGTACCTTCTGTGAGTCCCTTATAGTGTACTTATTGCTTCTATTTGTCCTGTTAATTGTCTAGCTCATTTTTGAATATTATTATTATGTGTACATTGCATAAAATTGGTCTCAAGCTCCCAAAAAAGAGCCACCCAATAGGAAGTGCCCCTTTTAGATCCACATGATCAGATTCCTAACTTGGAGATTGGTACACTCACAATTGTATATGAAATCGATGAACAGGGGGGTCCCCTTGGAAAATGCCCTTATGATTGCATGTGAAATAATATTTTGCCACCCCAGAGAATGGCATCCCTATGCCTAGAGCCTGCCCTGATTATCTGTATATTAATAAAGCAATAGATAGATAGATAGATAGATAGATAGATAGATAGATAGATAGATAGATAGATAGATAGATAGATAGATAGATAGATAGATAGATAGATAGATAGATAGATAGATAAGACATCTGTCCATAACTGGACATGATGTCATTTGGCATACACAAGAGGGTGACAATATCTGATGAACAAAGCCTAGAGGGCAGTTTAAGATAGTAAATTGTGCTGTGTACGTCCATGCATCCGTGCATCACGCCATCTGACATCCACATCAGGGCTGGAATGTTCAATGTCTGACAAAGGAAGCCAACAAGACACAAAGAAAGAGGGATGTAAAGAATATGTGGTAAACAGAGGACAAAGGTTCATAAATGCACTGGGTGATCCAAACAGACAGATTTACCATTAAGCTTGTTTTAATAAACAAGTATTTCAATATGCTAGTTTTATTATATTTTTGATAGCAGAGGAGTGTAACCCTGATTACTTTATAGCCTTCAGTTGTTGTATTTTGCGATAATATTCTGGTCAGCCTTCACCGCCCTCTATGCCAAGCTTGAGCCATTCCAAAATGTGACACACCCAGTGAGGATGTATCCTGGTGTGTGCCTGTTACAAAGAACAGATGGAGACAAGTAAGCTTTCCTTAGACATCTGAAGAAGTAAAGGCACTGGTGAGACATCAAGACAAGAGTCAAAATGCATTGTACCCACTTTGGTTCATCAGTGACGGTCACTCCAACCTTTCAATAGCATCCTCTCTGATCTAGATGTCAGATGTACACACACACGCACACACAGACATGATTCCAAAAATTATATTTTTGGACTCGTGTAAAATGTCGAGATTCATCAAAATCTCAAAATGGATTTTTTGGATGACTACAATACTTTCCCTATGAGAAAGTAAATCAGACACAGGGAGGTCTAAAAAGTCGAGATTCATCAAAATCTCGAGGTTGAATTTTTGGACAATACTTTCCCTATATTTCGTATATGAGAAAGTAAAAAAGGTTCTTTATTTAGTCATTGTTACTACCAAGTCTGAATGTTTTTTTTGCTCTGGTCATTGTTTCTTCAAGAATTGAGAGCGTCATCTTTTTAACTGGCACCTTAGCCCATTCTAGTAGCAACACTAACAACACAAAGCAGGACCCAAAACAAGACAGGAAGCCAGTCCATTACACCCACACTAGGTCAATTTCTTCCAGTTTACCTAAGATCTTGTCTTTTGTGTTTGTATTTTTCTTTCTCTTTTACCATTTCTTCCTCTTTCTTTACTCAGGAAGAAAATATGGAAGACTGGGACATGAGGCTGCCACTGCATGGAGATCAAATTGCTCAAGAGATGGGAAGTGACTGGCGCTACCGGCAATCATCTGGACTTTTTCTTGCCCCAATAGAAAGGATCTCTGCAAGAGGGCACAGCAAGAATAGGAAGAGGAATAACACAAAGCGGTAAGGTGTTATATGGCACATCAAAAAGTGATTCATGGGAGTGGCATGCTCAGAACTTTAGGTGGGAAGTGGCTCAGAGGGGACAAGGGACACAAATTCATGCCCACTTTTATTTCTTTGCTTTTCATTTCATGGGACATTTGGGGACGTTCTAATATTCACAAAATAGAAAAAAATATTTGGGTGACTTCAGATTATGTTAGACTATCACAATGTTCATTATACTCCCTCTACTGCACATAACCTTTATTTTTCTAATACTGTATAACACACACCAAACAGTCCATGTGAGCTTTCCAATATCTTCAGACTCACATCTGTTCAGTTATCTTGGTAGTCTAAAAATAGGACCCATGTGGGTATGTGTGCCCTGGACTGGTACACCTGTCTAGGGATATAGTACTGGCATAACCACCATGACCCTGAATCAGACTAAGCAGATTTGAGATTCTGTAGATATGTGCTCTATATGGCTTTCATTGTTCAAGACAGGAGTTCTAATTCAAACAAGACCTTCAGTCAACACATTTGCTGCCAGGCTCTTCTCATTGTCATTTCTGTGGTGTGGTAACTGGATGTGGTCTCAGTATTAGTACAATGACAATGAGGATGGGCCAGTCAGCCCAACAGAGTTTGTCAGTTTCTATTGTGAAATGATCTGGTCTGATCCACTAAACCCCAGGTACATTGAACAATTCTTTCTGCTAACTTCATTCAAATATCACATCCACTCCACGGTTTGGTCTTTCCTTCTCCACCAGGTGGGTTCTTGTTACCTACTCACTTCTTGACTCTAAACACATCTTCAAATGACTGGAAAGACCCATTAAGCTTGGGCCACTGACTACCTTCTGGTAGACCCAGGGAATTCAATGGAGTCTAACTGCAGACCCCCAGAGCTTGTGGGAGGGTTACATATATGTACAGTATGTATGTATATACAGTATATAGTACTGTGCAAAAGTTTTAGGCAGGTGTGAAAAAATGCTGTAAACAAAGAATGCTTTCAGAAATATAAATAATGATTGTTTATTGTTATCAATTTACAAAATGCAAAGTGAGCAAACAAAAGAAAAATCTAAATCAAATCAATATTTGGTGTTACTACCTTTTGCCTTCAAACCAGCATCAATTCTTATAGGTCCACTTGCACAAAGTCAGGGATTTTGTAGGATTCTAGTCAGGTGTCTGATCAACCAGTTCTACCAAACAGGTGCTAATGATCATCAATGTCACACTTACTGTAGATTGAAACACAGTCATTAACTGAAACAGAAACAGCTGTGTAGGAAGCTTAAAACTGGGTGAGGAACAGCCAAACTCTGCTACCAAGGTGAGGTTGTGGAAGACAGTTTCATGTCATGGCAAGATTGAGCACAGCAACAAGACACAAGGTAGTTCTACTGCATCAGCAAGGTCTCTCCCAGACAAAGATTTCAAAGCAGACTGAGGTTTCAAGATGTGCTGTTCAAGCTCTTTTGAAGAAGCACAAAGAAACAGGCAACGTTGAGGATCGTAGACGCAGTGGTCGGCCAAGGAAACTTGTTGCAGCAGATGAAAGACACATCAAGCTTATTACTCTTCGAAATCGGAAGATGTCCAGCAGTGCCATCAGCTCAGAACTGGCAGAAACCAGTGGGACCCAGGTACACCCATCTACTGTCTGGAGAAGTCTGGCCAGAAGTGGTCTTCATGGAAGAGTTGCAGCCAAAAAGCCATACCTCCGATGTGGAAACAAGGCCAAGCGACTCAAGTACACACGAAAACATAGGAACTGGGGTTCAGAAAAATGGCAGCAGGTGCTCTGAACTGAAGAGTCAAAATTTGAAATATTTGGCTGTAGCAGAAGGCAGTTTGTTCGTCAAAGGGCTGGAGAGCGGTACAATAATGAGTGTCTGCAGGCAACAGTGAAGCATGGTGGAGGTTCCTTGAAAGTTTGGGGCTGCAGTTCTGCAAATGGAGTTGGAGATTTGGTCAGGATTAATGGTGTTCTCAATGCTGAGAAATACAGGCAGATACTTATCCATCATGCAATACCATCAGGGAGGCGTATGATTGGCCCCAAATTTATTCTGCAGCAGGACAACAACCCCAAACATACAGCCAAAGTCATTAAGAACTATCTTCAGCATAAAGAAGAACAAGAAGTCCTGGAAGTGATGGTATGGCCCCCACAGAGCCCTGATCTCAACATCATCGAGTGTGTCTGGGATTACATGAAGAGACAGAAGGATGTGAGGAAGCCTACATCCACAGAAGATCTGTGGTTAGTTCTCCAAGATGTTTGGAACGACCTACCAGCCGAGTTCCTTCAAAAACTGTGTGCAAGTGTACCTAGAAGAACTGATGCTGTTTTGAAGGCAAAGGGTGGTCACACCAAATACTGATTTGATTTAGATTTCTCTTTTGTTCATTCACTGCATTTTGTTGATTGATGAAAATAAATGATTAACACTTCCATTTTCGAAAGCATTCTTTGTTTACAGCATTTTTTCACACCTGCCTAAAACTTTTGCACAGTACTGTGTATATATATATATATATATATATATATATATATATATATATATACTGTATATATATATATAGTGACAGTTTAAGGGTCCCCGTTACCCCTTGAACCCTCAGACCAGATATTAGACAGCAGATAAAAGTCCAAGAATTGACTTTATTATTATAAATAAGTGCACAGAGCACCACCACTCCACTATACTCAATAACAATCAATAATCAAATAAACAATCCTCCAATCTCCCAGACGCTTAGCCACCCTGCCTCCCAACTCAGCTCAACACTCTGGTCTCTCATAGTCCTCTATATAGTCCGTGACCCAGAAGCGTTTCTCAAATTTCTCGGATGGGTTTTTTCTGTTTTCACAGCTTAAGGATGGCTTTCTTCACCTGCATTGAGAGCTCCTTTGACCGCATGTTGTCTGTTCACAGCAAAATCTTCCACATGCAAGCACCACACCTGAAATCAACTCCAGGCCTTTTATTCTGCTTAATTGATAATGACATAATGACGGACTTGCCCACACCTGCCCATGAAATAGCTTTTGAGTCAATTGTCCAATTACTTTTGAGCCCCTGAAATGAAGGGATTGTGTTAAAAAAATGCTTCAGTTGCCTCACATTTTTATGCAATCGTTTTGTTCACCCCACTGAATTAAAGCTGAAAGTCTGCACCTCAACTGCATCTGAGTTGTTTCATTTAAAATTCATTGTGGTAGTGTACAGAACCAAAACTAGAAAAAAGTTGTCTCTGTCCAAATATTTATGGACCTAACTGTGTATAAACAGTATAAATATATATATATATATATAGGTTTATTTGCACAGATACCTTACAAAAAGGCTTCAAAAGCGGCATAAACATAAATATTCTTGTCCTTTCTTCTTTTCTCTCTCCTTCCACATCTAAAGGTAAACCTTGCCTATCTTCCACCTGACTCCAACTCACCTGGATGAGGCTTCTTTTATGTTGGACTCAGGGGTATTTCTGGTGTCATAGCACTGAATGGCAGAAGCACTTCCTGGTCAAGTGGAGGCCCCACAAAACTGGAGGTTCTTCTCTGTACTGCTCTCTCTTGTCTCACCCAAGAACCCTGAAAGGGTTGTCCCTCAGGACTATGAATCCCATAGTCCATACTTGGGCAAGAGGAGCATTGGCATCTGTTGTACCTGGGAAGGAACTGTTATTGACTGACAACCTCCTCAAGTCCATCCATTAATCTTCTGCCCCAACTGGGATAATAATCAGGCTGGGTTACGCCTCCATATATAGTGTCTATCAATTATAACCTCCTGTCTGGGCCATGAATCGCCCTTCATCCCATTCAGGGTGCCAGACCAGCACATAGGCATTTACAGCATATATATATATATTTGTAAAAAAGATGGGACAGAATGTAAATTTATAAAATGCAAAAAAAAAAAAAAGCAGCAATTGGTAGTGAAAACAGTACACAGACAAAGTATGTAATGTAACGTTTGACATATTTATTGGCGTGAGGCATGTTGGTGCAGTGGTAGCACAGCTGCCTTATAACAAGGAGGGTGGTGCTATGTCCCAGGTCCAGCTTGCACAGAGTTTGCATGTACTCCCTGTTTTGATATAGAATTATCTGGCAGCTCTAGTTTTCCCCCCACAGTCCAAAGACATACAGGTTAGGATGATTATTGATGTTAAATCCAGACATGGACTTTTCAGGAATTGCTCCTGCTTTGCACTGTATGCACACTGAGATAGGCTCAAAATTTACATTTTACATCCTTCCATAGACAGTGTTTCTTTGGCAATGTTTCTGTTTGGACACCCGCAACGCTGCATTGGACTTGTAGGTCCAACTGGCAGTCCTGCTGGGCTGCTTGTTGGTGCTCACTGCTGAGTGAAGTCTCCCCTGCCACATAACCCATAGGCATTTCTATGACACTCTTATGGTGTACTGGAAGTACTTCTGGAATTGCCTTTAAAAAAAGCTTCTCCTCCTAAGCCAGCTCAGTCTGTTCTGCTCTAACGATGTATTGTTTACCTTGCAGGAGGCGGGTTTTTCAGCCTATGGATTTGATTGGCAGCTCATCGTTCTCCAGGGACAGGAGCCTACAGGTAATGAAGGGCTTTGTGGTACCTCATTGACAACAATATCTGACCATCCATCCATCCACTCTGTAATCTGATTATAGGTTTGTAGGGTCATTAGTAGCACCATTCTTGGGCCAGTGTACCCATACACACACCTGCAGGGCTTGCTGGGAATTGTAGTCCTATGGTGCATTCCTGCTGGGTTCCACAGAAATAATCCTGCTCTGTTACTCTGTTATTATCAAGAAAAATTCTGGCTCCTCACAGCCTTGGTCCCTTTCTCATTGAGACAATATGTTACTTAGAAAAATTAATGAACAGTCCACATAGACTTATCTAGTCAAGGTGTCAAACTCCAAGCCCATGGGCCAATCCAACCATTGGACCTTTTTAATGTGACCCTCTTTGTCAATATTCAAAAAATGTTAAATACAACCTGTGATGACAGCTAGTTTTCTCAAAGCCACCCAATTACTGTATTATGTATTTTATATATTGACTAGCATAATACATGGACCACCAGCCTCTTCATTTCTTCATCTTGGTCATATTTGACTTCTAAAACCCGCATAATGCTCATCAGTCTAGCCCCAGTAATTACACGCAGACCTCCAGTCGCATGCATTTCTCCATCTTTGCCATTCTGTATCACACACTTAATGATCAGCCAATGTTGCTGCTCTTGTTCTTCTTCCTATTATGGCATTCGTCATCACATCATCAGATTCTGCGATTTGCTTACCACTCAGCCGATGTCACTGTTGTCCTTTTTCTTTCCAACTTGTCAATTCATTTGTCAATCAGTTTACCATAATAAATCCACTAGCACAGGTCAGTTTACTGAAGTGGCCACCACCTAAAAATTTTTGAAATAACAAAACACATCAGGTCATTTTTGATCTAGGCCAGGTTTAAGGTTCTAGCCCCAGCAGTTTGTGAGTAATCAGGTGACAGACAAACAGACCTTAGCATTTTATAAACTGCACTAGCTGTACTAGCTGTCTAACATGGGTTGAAATCTAAGTAATCAACACAGACCTCAGCATCAAAGTATGCAGTGCATTGTCTATTGGGATTATTTTTTAATGCGTGTAGTAATAAAATGTATTGCATTGTTTATTCAAACAGAAAACACATCACAAACATTTGTAGTAATTAAATGCATTGCTACAAATGCTTGCGATGCACCGTCTGTTGGAGTGACAAGTGCAATATCTATGTCTCCGTTATATGCCATTTGGTATCAGATTTGTAAATGTAGTGTTAATGCTTGTGATATGCCATCAGTCGGAATGAAAAATGCAATGCAATTAATTACTTCAAATTCTTGTGATGTGCCATCTGTCTAAGACGGGTTGAAATCTAAGTAATCAATGCAGAGCTTGGTGTTAACATTTGCAGCACATCTTTGGGAATGTATTTTGTAATGCATGTAGTAATAAAATGCATTATTACAAATATTTATGATGTGCCATCTGTTGGAATGACAATGCAATGCATATGTCTCTGTATGCCATTTGGTATGGGATTGATAAAAGCAGAATTAATGTTGGTGATGCACCATCTGTTGGAACTAGTTCTGAATTTGGTCTCCATGATCACCAGCATGTTTACACTAGTTTTTTTAGTATAGTCAAGTGCCCTCTGATGTGATACATATGTGACACACATGTGTACACATTTTTGCCAGCATCCAAACCACCGCTGATTTTACTGGTGTCGTTAGGCAGATTTGTTGATATGGGTGTTTAGAGTATTATCGTTATCAGCTCTCTTAATGGCACTCCTTTTTGACGGAGTGTGACACACCATTTAAGTCAAATGCATATTTTACATTGACTCCTACACTCTCTTCGTAACACTGAACAACAGAGAGCAAACACGTCAGGATAATTTTATTTTTAAAATCTTCAGTGTGCTCACTGCACATGCAACACACGTTTATATGTCTGTTTTTTTAGGAAACTTTTCGACTGTAGACAGTTCATTGTAATCTGATGCTTGTTGTCTGTCGATCAGGTTATCATGAGTACCTCTGATTAGTGACGTGCAATCAATGCTCCAACACACTTGGCCTGCATGTGCCAAGGCTTCTGAGGGAACATACAGGAGCAACTTAAGGAGATTTAGCAGCTCAGTGCTGTATGTCCTCATTGGTACATGTAGCTGTTGAGAACATCATGGCAGTGTAGTGATGAGTGGAAATGAATGAGAGGGAAAAACTAGATCTAGAAGAAGATTTACAAAATAACAGCTGTGCGTCCCTTCTGATGGATAGCAAAGGCCCCTGAAAGACACAGGACAGCGCTGGAGCTCATTAGAAG
Organism: Erpetoichthys calabaricus; assembly: GCF_900747795.2. Taxonomy (NCBI): domain Eukaryota; kingdom Metazoa; phylum Chordata; class Cladistia; order Polypteriformes; family Polypteridae; genus Erpetoichthys; species Erpetoichthys calabaricus. Next base: position 280,469,521 of record NC_041396.2, on the reverse strand, counting down.
CCAAAAAGAGAGGAACCCAGTCAGGCCATCAAAAAACATCTCCAGTTATATATTAAGGTCTGGGTCGCAATCTGATTATTTAGGTGGTTACCTACAGGTAACGTTTGTGGTGGGTAGGCCAGTTGGCAAAAATCCACCCTGCCCTCTCAGTTGTGAGAAGCAGAGATTTGATACCCGCAAGGAAAAGCAAAGGTGCGTACAACAGATAAGCCCCAATTAGTGCGAAACGCCTGTCGCACAGACTTTGCTTCTCACAACTGTCTGCCAACTGGCCAACCAACCCTAAGCGTTACCTGGTAGGTAACCACCTATATATCAGATCATGATAAGACATAGTACTCTGATCTATACCCTGTGAAGTAAGAAAACCAGCCGCCGTAACGCAACGTCTGAGGTACGATCCCCATAAGGGGAAGAAAAAGTGCGTACACCTGATGAGCCCCGATTAGGGCAAAACACGTGTCGTGTACTCATGGTATTATATACAGTTAGGTCCATAAATATTTGGACAGAGACAACTTTTTTCTAATTTTGGTTCTGTACATTACCACAATGAATCTTAAATGAAACAACTCAGATGCAGTTGAAGTGCAGACTTTCAGCTTTAATTCAGTGGGGTGAACAAAACGATTACATAAAAATGTGAGGCAACTAAAGCATTTTTTTAACACAATCCCTTCATTTCAGGGGCTCAAAAGTAATTGGACAATTGACTGAAAGGCTATTTCATGGGCAGGTGTGGGCAAGTCCGTCGTTATGTCATTATCAATTAAGCAGATAAAAGGCCTGGAGTTGATTTGAGGTGTGGTGCTTGCATGTGGAAGATTTTGCTGTGAACAGACAACATGCGGTCAAAGGAGCTCTCCATGCAGGTGAAAGAAGCCATCCTTAAGCTGTGAAAACAGAAAAAACCCATCCGAGAAATTGCTACAATATTACGAGTGGCAAAATCTACAGTTTGGTACATCCTGAGAAAGAAAGCAAGCACTGGTGAACTTAGCAACGCAAAAAGACCTGGACGTCCACAGAAGACAACAGTGGTGGATGATTGCAGAATCATTTCCATGGTGAAGAGAACCCCCTTCACAACAGCCAACCAAGTGAACAACACTCTCCAGGGGGTAGGCGTATCGATATCCAAGTCTACCATAAAGAGAGGACTGCATGAAAGCAAATATAGAGGGTGCACTGCAAGGTGCAAGCCACTCATAAGCCTCAAGAATAGAAAGGCTAGATTGAACTTTGCTAAAGAACATCTAAAAAAGCCAGCACAGTTCTGGAAAAAACATTCTTTGGACAGATGAAACCAAGATCAACCTCTACCAGAATGATGGCAAGAAAAAAGTATGGAGAAGGTGTGGAACTGCTCATTATCCAAAGCAAAACACGGTGTAAAACACAGTGTAGGCAGTGTGAGGGCTTGGGCGTGTGTGGTTGCCAGTGGCACTGGGACACTAGTGTTTATTGATGATGTGACACAGGACAGAAGCAGCCGAATGAATTCTGAGGTGTTCAGAGACAAACTGTCTGCTCAAATCCAGCTAAATGCAGTCAAATTGATTGGGTGGCGTTTCATGATACAGGTGGACAATGACCCAAAAAATACAGGCAAAGCAACCCAGGAGTTTATTAAAGCAAAGAAGTGGAAAATTCTTGAATGGCCAAGTCAGTCACCTGATCTTAACCCAATTGAGCATGCATTTCACTTGTTGAAGACTAAACTTCGGACAGAAAGGCCCACAAACAAACAGCAACTGAAAGCCGCTGCAGTAAAGGCCTGGCAGAGCATTAAAAAGGAGGAAACCCAGCATCTGGTGATGTCCATGAGTTCAAGACTTCAGGCTGTCATTGCCAGCAAAGGGTTTTCAACCAAGTATTAGAAATGAACATTTTATTTCCAGTTATTTAATTTGTCCAATTACTTTTGAGCCCCTGAAATGAAGGGATTGTGTTAAAAAAAATGCTTTAGTTGCCTCACATTTTTATGCAATCGTTTTGTTCACCCCACTGAATTAAAGTTGCAAGTCTGCACTTCAACTGCATCTGACTTGTTTCATTTAAAATTAATTGTGGTAATGTACAGAACCAAAATTAGAAAAAAGTTGTCTCTGTCCAGCTATTTATGGACTAACTGTATATGAGAGGAGACGCATAAATTGTGGTTTTATAAAAAATAACGTTATTATGCAACTTACAGCAAGTCCCTTTTAGTCACTGTCAAAATACCCTCCCAGGGATGCAATACGCTCGCCCCAGCGCTTAATCCATTCCTGTTAACAATTCCTGTACTCATCTTTTGTTACCTGTCTAGAGTCTACTACGGTTTTGTTTTTCCGAATTACTTTCGCACTAGCAGATCGTTTTCACTTCGGTCACAGGGAGAGGAATCTGACGAATACGAGAGGTGTGAGGCAACTACCACAATGTTTTAGGTCAAAATCTCTTTGCCTGACTACGCGGTGTGTGCGGCCGTGTTGTCCTGAGGCAAAAGATAGTTTGGCGTGCGCCGCTGCTCCGGAGAGTTTTATTTTTTCTTAAGATGCTCTCCTGTAGACGCCTCAGCAGCTCAGTGTAAAGTCGCTGATTAATAGTCTGACCATTGGGGCAACTCTGTATGAACATGTCGGAAAAAGCGATAGTCGTTGCTTTAATGTTCAACAGGACCCGACGTGCTTTTCTCGACTTGGATAAAAAATATTCACTGCAGTCACGCGCACGATTGTAGAATAAATGTCAGAAATGCGCCTCTCGACCAACTCAGCACAATGCCACTTTGTCGACTGAATAACAAGACTACAGGCACGCGACACCTAGTGACGTATTTTATAACTGCACGACACATTCGCACGGCATTCCCCAACAGAGTGCAGACCGCAGTAGGTATGAGGTCAGTCATGAAATGTCCCAACGTCACGAAACGCCCTCAACGACAGTCACGTAACACCCACCGTATTCGACTACGATTAACACTAGGGCCCCGTTACACTATGGTTAAGATTACGGTTGTAGTAGGGTGAGTCAAAGGACGTTTTGTGAATGACATTGTGGGCATTACCTGATCTCTGTCATAGGCACTGTAACAACCCTCATCCCAATTTGGGGGATGAGTGGGGGTAGAGGGGAGTGGGGAAGAGAGCGTCTAAGTAAAGAAAATGGCCATTAAGGCATTAAGGTGGGCCGAGGACTCTGGTCTGGTCATGAGCCGGCCGTTTCATGAAATACATGTTATGTACTGGTTACTGTTTGACATTAAAAGTAATTTTCTAAACTACTAAACCTTATCTGCCCGGTACTGCGAATTATTTAGTCCTATATAACAGACCGCATTACGTCATCAAGTTGTTTTAGTTGTCAATACACAACGTTGCAGCGAAATATTTGGTCAAAACTGCCTTATGCAGATTTCTGTTTCGATACCGCTACATTTCGGTTGGCATATACATTATTGCTATTTATTGTATCTCATATCTGGTATTTAAATTCTTCGGTACTAATAATTAGTTTAGATTATGTATTATGCATTTTATTGTTCTCTGGTTGACGCCGTGAGCGATAATTGGTTTTCAAAACTTTTCAGCTGCGATTATTAGTATGGTGAAATAAAGTTATAAAGCACAGGGTATGAATTTTCCATATTAGGACAGAACATTTATAGTTTATCTTTAAGTTAATGGAACATTTCAATCATGTGAGGTTTTCATTATAACCTGTTATAATTTATTCAATTGTAAATTTGCAGCTACTACCCTACTAGGGTACTGGCACTTGGACTTGACATTGACATTTTACATGTACTCTAATAATGTGTAAGCCGTGTTACTAAATTTGTATTTTTTGTTAAATTTTATTTCTAAGCATGTCTTCAAATTTTAAGTTGTGCCTAAACAACAGTGTACAGATTAAGTTTGGCAACAGTTTAGATAGAGTTCAGATCATAGGCTCATAGCAAGTAACGAGCCGCGTACTCATCACAAATTTTAAGAAACTTACAATGAATAATGGGCCGAGTGGCTCGACCTCGTCACCTCACTCGTTGATGGATGCCCAGGCCGGTTTTGAGACCCAGTCCGCTCCTGCAACAGAGCTGCACAGCACTCAACTCCAGACTGTTCACCTGCAGCTCTTATGATTGATCGTGAACTTCACATTCCACTGGGTCATCTGCGTGCTCAGCCATCTCTGCCCACTCCGGCGCATACACACAACAATGCGTCCAAAAGCCAGAAATAAATGAAGCAACGCTTTGATAGGTCACACCGGCTCAAAATGCCAGGCATAATAACGGTATCAGATCGGGTCAGGGTCTGGAGGCCGCACCGAGATCATAAATCTTTTTAGTCTTTTCCTTCAAAAGTAATAAGCCAGTTAGGACCTGGCACATTTTGTGCAGCTGTTGGTTCCCGATATCATGCAAGTCGCCTCCTCAGGGTACCTGCGCCACCAGTACCGATCTGGGACTCTTCATGTTTTACGGCAGAGTGGTTCGATTCAACTGCAGGATCATCTTGCCGGGTGCAGGCGGAGTGCCCATCAGTGTTGCAACCTCCAACTGAAACCATCTCCAGACCTAAACGTGTCAAAACTCGGCCAGCCAGATTCAAAGATCTTCTTACTGGTTACGCAGACTTTAGAAAGATATTTCGTTTTTTGAAGACGCATAGACAGGGAAAAACTGTTCTGTACAGTTTCAATTATTTCTATAAAAGTTCAAGACTCGAGTTTTTCTGTGAGTTTGTGCATTTGTTGGGGGAAGGGAAAATATGTTTGCAATACATTATGTACATTTTACGACAGTGTGTGCTTGTTTGCCGTAAAGTGTTTGGGCGGGAATGGGGAGTCCTCTCTGAGGCAAACTGCGCCTGTCCGCCCTCGTACTGTATGCGCCATCCGGGACTTTTCTCTCCTGTCAGGCAATTAGGGGTCTTCCAGCCTGTAGTCATGGAATCATTCCAAGTGATTTTGCATCTTTTACAGGATGAAACGGAAGAAGACTGGGGTCTGGAAGACTATATCGAGAACAAGGACTAAAGCAAGCAAACATGCAGCAGATATATAGACCCAGAAAAGAATGAAAGGATACAGCGGGACAGGCTTGGCCAGCACCCACTTCACTGACTGCTTTTCGTGGACGTAAATGTCGACTTGAACATAAAATTCTGCTTTCACTTGGGACAATGCAAAATAGCTGCACACATTAGCCGTGATGTTTCTGTTGTCTCTGAAAAAACATTAAATACATAAACTGCAAAGTAACGAAATCTATGTTTTTTGGCAGGTCACGCATGGGGTATCAGCGGGTTCGTTTAGACTGCCGTCCGCAGTCATGTATAAGTGCTAAGAGTGACATCTAGTGGCCTTATATGCAAATTGCACGCTAGTGTGAGACTATTCGTTAACGCTGTGGTGTTTTTTAGAAGAGTCTTTCTCTGTTAGAAATAAATTATTATACGCTAGTGAATTTAAATCTTTTGTTAATATATTGGTAACTAATAAATATAATTATACAATCCATCTTGTGTATAGTGATATATATAAACAGTGGAAAAGAACAATGTGTGTTATTTCTAAAATATGTGTGTGTTCACCCTGCAATTGATTGTCCTTGTGTCAAGGTATTGTTCCTGCATAGCGGACATTGCTGGGTTAGGCTCCAGCTGCCTCGTGCCATGCCCTGGATAAGCAGGGTTAGGAGAATGGATGGATGGATGGATGGGTAGATAATGCTTTCTCAATCATTTCTTCACTTCAGTTTCCCTATGCTTATCCCATAAAGTTTCATGGTGACCAAACTATCTAATCCTCATGAAATTCTTCCAACCCCATCCTTGAAAATTCCTCAGGAGCTCTTGTGCCACTCCATAGGTAAAACCCCTCCAGTATGACCTAAGTCTTCTCCCAGCTGGCTGCACATTGTATCCCTCTAGAGGGTGGCAACCAGGGGGGATCCTCACTACCTGTCTGAATTAGATCAGCTGGCTCGCCTCCCCTCCACTGAGTCAGCGCCTTAATGTGGCAGAGTGGTTTCTGTCATTTAATGATCCCCTGAGAAATGCCATCGGGAGTCATGTATTCCTGGCAGTGCCACCCATTGCAACAAGGTCAGAGGTGAGGTCCTGACTGTGACTTACTCAACCACCCACACCCATCCCACCAAGGGTCAAACCAAAGTGGCGCAACTTTCTTCCGTACCTTGTGGTCTTGCACCTGGCTTACCATGTGGATTCCCGACAGGAAGTGAAGTGGTGTGATTGAGGATTGTGCACCCTCACTCCCACCGATATCAACAACTCCTTTGCGCAGGCTCTTCCTTCCATCTATCTTCCTCATCCTTTCTCCTGCATCAAAGTCCTACGGCGGTGGGCAACACACAAGACATCACTATTGAAGCCAACCTGCCGCACCTGGGGGGCAATTCCCCTGCCCATCGTACCCACGGGTCTGCCTTCCACGAATTGTACACACAGGAGGGGGGACAAGTGGATGGATGGCATCATTATCAGATCGACAGACAGCCATGACTAACTGGCTAGCTTAATTCAGACAATCAGAACTACTAATATACACTATTACAAATAAAACTACTAGAGTGGTCCTGCAGAGAGTTGTCATAGAGGAAACATTTTTAGTTCCCAAAAGATTAATCCATATTAAGGTTCCAGAAAGAACCATTTATTTATTTAGATCTGTAACAGGCTCCATACACTAAAGAACGGAGAACAGATGGTAACCAATTTGTGAAATACCGATGGCTCATGATTTGAAAAGGACTCACTGCATATGTACAGTAACATGGGCTACATCCAGGTTTTCCTAATCTGTTAGTGTCCTGCTAGGTAGAATATCATACATTAAATATTTAGGGTTTTTTTCTGCATATTAGGTTTTTCAAAGCACCAACTTCATGCGCAAAGAACCCATCGCAGAATGAAATGGTGCTTTGCCGAGCAATAGCTCTATGAGGAACCACACAACCCAGTAAGGAACCTTACAGGACCATTAGAGAATCCCCATTCTGAAGAAGGTAAGGTCATCCAAAACTGGCCACACATATTCATGATCTCATTCTTTTGGTCTTCACTCAGAGCTCTTGACCACAGCTGAGGAAGGGGATGCAGACAGCATTGTCCAAGGATCCACCACAGCCTGCTTCAACACATCATATGAAAAACCAGGGTCATTTTATTTGACTTCTCATCACAGAGTATGTTAGACTTGCTGAATGTAGCTGCTGATCTCTCTGGCAGACCACGTCAATGCACCAGAGAAAATTGTAGGGACGTGTCATATTTAACGATTGCATGCTGACCTTCCAGTGCAGTCACGCTCACCCCTTCAGCTGAACAAATGATCATTTAAAAAATGTGTAATTTGTTTACTCGGGTTGTCTTTTGTATTATACTAAATTTGTTTGGAGATCACAAATAATTAAGTGTCATGAATAAGCAAACAACAGAGGAAATCAGAAAAGGGGTAATTACATTTGCTTACTTGGTTGACACCTTTAGCCAACATTTATGTTACAATTGTTTCCATTTCTTTTTGGTTTTCCAATTGGAGCACAGGCAGGTCACTAGACTTGCTCAGGATCACACAGTGGTGTCAGTAGTGGGATTTGAACCCACAATCTCAGGGCCTGAAGGACAAAGTCTTAACCATTGAGCCACACTGTTGATTACTTTTCCACCACATTGTACCGTATGTGTTGATCATTTCAGAAGTAACTGTTTTACAGTATTTTAATAAAAAAAGCATGCATTTAGATAACTGGATAATGGACATGTGGATTATATAACACAAGTAATGAGAGCTTTGACATTGACTTTTTCCATATTATTTTCCATTGTTCAGCTTTGGTTACTGTTAGCTTCTATTATATCATAACCATTTTTTCTTCCCTTTCTGCATGAAAACATGAGATCAAATATTTGTCTTGGTCTTCACTAAAATGGGGAAACGTATAAAGAAACAGATCATTTTGAGCATTCTTTTAAGGAGTGGAGGTTAGCAAATGTTACCCTGTTGTGTGAAAAAGTGATTGAGCTGATCCAAGTAACTGTAGGCCAGTATGCTAAACGTGTATCACAGAGAAGCACAAGGATTAGTTATTCCTTTCTGTGACTGTCATTCAAAACTGGAGTCCTCCTTAACTTTATCCACAAAGCCTTCTTTGGTTTGGAACAATTACTTTTATGTTAAAGATCACATGTCAAATAATGCAAAGAGTACACGACACGTGTTTCGCCCTAATTGGGGCTCGTCAGGTGTACGCACCTTTGCTTCCCCTTATTGGGATCAAACATTGGACATCAGAACCTAAGGTGAAGCCTCAGACATTGTGCCATGGCGGCTGGTTCACATAGATAGATAGATAGATAGATAGATAGATAGATAGATAGATAGATAGATAGATAGATAGATAGATAGATAGATACTTTATTAATCCCAATGGGAAATTCACAACTTGACAGCGTATAATAATAATAATAATTCATTACATTTATATAGCGCTTTTCTCAGTACTCAAAGCGCTATCCACACAGGGAGGAACCGGGAAGCGAACCCACAATCTTCCACAGTGTATAGACCA